>NW_020191110.1:0-136963 GCF_002263795.3 Bos taurus
GATAAATAAGCATATCACATCAGGTGCCGATCACACAGTATCACTGACTGTCATCGCACTATCACTGGCTATCATGCACTGATCACGTGGCTGATCATGCAATGATCACGTAGCTACAATGTACTGGTCACGTGACTGATCATGCACTGATTACCTAATTGATCATGCACTGATCACGTGGCTGATCATGCACTGAACACGTGAATAATCATGCACTGATCACGTGACTGATCATGCACTGATCACGTGGCTATCATGCACTGCTAACTTGGCTGATCATGCAATGATCACGCAGCAACCATGTACTGGTCACGTGACTGATCATGCACTGATCACGTGGCTATCATGCACTAATCACGTGGCTATCATTCACTGATCACGTGGCTATCATGCCACTGATCACGTGGCTGATCATGCATGATACATAGCTGATCATGACTGATCACCTGCTGATCATGCACTGATCACTAATTGATCTTGCACTGATCACGTGGCTGATCATGCACTGACACGTGAAAATCATGCACTATCACGTGACTGATCATGCACTGATCACGTGGCTATCATGCACTGATCACGTGGCTATCATTGGCACTGATGCACCGGGCCTATGGCCCTGATCACGTGGGCAATGATCACGTAGCTACCATGCACTGGTCAGTGACTGGATCATGCACTGATCAGGTAACTGATCAAATGCACTGATCACGTGACTGAATCATGCACAGATCACCGATGACTGGATCATGGCAAAGTTGATCACGTGGTATCATGCACTGCTCACGTGGCTAGATACATGCAATGCTCACGCAGCTACCATGTACTGGTCACATGACTGATCATGCACTGATCACATAATTGATCATGCACCTGATCACCTGGCTTATCATTCATTGATCATGTGACTGATTCATGTGCTGATTCATGTTTGGTGTCACCACACTGATCATGCTTGCCTCTGGAGGCAATGAACATAGAGCTGAGTAGGCAGCAATCAGTCAGCAGGCTATAATCATGGAACTCCACCTCTGAGAAAAATTCATGCTGCCTCAGGCTGGCAATAATCAAGTAGGATGAGCAGGCAAGGGAATTACGCAAGCACAAGAGGTAGGCCAATTGCGAAGGACGATGGACAGGCGCAGGAATCGTGCAGAACCTCAGCTGGAAATTGTCAAAGCAGATGAAGCAGACAGTAATCACGCCAGCTCAGGCAGAGCCTTATACAGTGACTGAGCATGCAACTGTTCACGTGGATGATCCACACACCTATCAACGCTGACTGATATGCACTGATCATGTGACTGATCATGCACTGATGACGGGGCTATAATGCACTGATCACTGGCTGGACATACACTGATCACATGCCTGGTCATGCACTGATCTCTGTGTCTGATCATGGCCTCAACACGGTGGCTATCATGCACTGCCTCACATGGCTGATCCATGCAGTGATGACATGGCTATCATGCACTACTCACGTGGCTGATCATCGCACTGGTCACGTGGTCTGATCATGCCCTGATCAAGTGGCTATCATGCACTGATCACGTGGCTTGATCATGCAATGATCATGAAGCTACATGTACCGTTCACTTGACCGATCATACTTCCCATCAGGTGACTGATCATGCACTGATCACGTGGCTATATTGCACTGTTAACGTGGACTGATCATACACTGCATCACCTGCCTGGTCATGCACAGATCAGGTGACTAATCATGAACTGATTACGTAGCTATCATGTAATGATCACTGGCTGATCATGCACTGATCATTTGGCTATCATGCAATGATCACTGGCTATCATGCACTGATCACGTGGCTCATCATGCACTGATACCGTGACCTGAGCATGGACTGATCACATGACTATCATGTAGTGATCACGTGACTTAATGGCGCTGACCATGTGACTGATCATGCGCTGATCATGTTTGCTTTCATACATGATCATGTGCCTCTGGAGGCAATAAACAAAGAGCTGAGTAGGCACGAATCAAACAGTCAGCAGGCAAAAATCATGGAACTCAGCTGTGAGGAATCATGCTGCTCAGCTGGCAATAATCAAGCAGCTGAGCAGGCAGGAATTACACAGCACAGCTGGCAATTGTCAAGCAGATGACAGCAGGAATCATGCAGCTCAGCTGGCAATTGTCAAGCAGATGAGCAGACAGGAATCACCCAGCTCAGCAGGCCCTGATCAGGTGATTGAGAATGCACTGTTCACGTGGCTGATCATACACTGCTCACGTAACTGATCATGCACTGATCACGTAATTGATCATGCACTGATCACGTGGCTGATCATGCAATGATCATGTAGCTACCATGTACTGGTCCCGGGAGTGACCATGCACTGATCACGTAATTGATCATGCACTGATCACGTGGCTGATCATGCACTGAAACACGTGACTGATCATGCACAGATCCCGTGACTGATCATGCACAGATCACGTGACTGATCATGCACTGATCACGTGGCTATCACGCACTGCTCACGTGGCTGATCATGCGATGATCACGCAGCTACCATGTACTGGTGACATGACTGATCATGCACTGATCACGTGACTGATCAGGCAGTGATCACGTGGCTATCGTGCACTACTCACGTGGCTCATCATGCAATGATCATGTAGCGACCATGTACAGGTCACGTGAATGATCATACACCCATCAGGTGACTGATCATGCACTGATCACGTGGCTATCGTGCACTGATCACGAGACTGATCATGCACTGATCACGTCTATATCATGCACTGATCACATGACTGCCCATGCACTGATCACGTGGATGATCATACACTAATCATGTGACAGATCATGCACTGATCACGTGGCTGATCATGCACTGATACCGTGACTGAGCATGGACTGATCACATGACTATCATGTAGTGATCACGTGACTTAATGGCGCTGATCATGTGACTGATCATGCGCTGATCATGTTTGCTATCATACACTGATCATGTGCCTCTGGAGGCAATAAACAAAGAGCTGAGTAGGCACGAATCATACAGTCAGCAGGCAATAATCATGGAACTCAGCTGTGAGGAATCATGCTGCTCAGCAGGCAATAATCAAGCAGCTGAGCAGGCAGGAATTACGCAGCACAGCTGGCAATTGTCAAGCAGATAACAGGCAGGAATTGTGCAGCTCAGCTGGCAATTTTCAAGCAGATGAGCAGACAGTAATCACGCAGCTCAGCAGGCCCTGATCACGTGATTGAGCATGCACTGTTCACCTGGCTGATCATACACTGATCACGTGATTGATCATGCACTGATCACTTGGATATCATGCACTGATCACGTGGCTGATCATACACTGTTCATGTGTCTGACCATGCACTGATCACGTGGCTGATCATACACTGCTCACGTGACTGATCATGCACTGATCACGTGGCTGATCATGCACTGATCACGTGACTGATCATGCACTGTTCACGAGACTCATCATGCACTGATCAAGTGGATATCATGCACTGATCACGTGTTTGATCATACACTGTTCACGTGTCTGACCATGCACTGCTCACGTGGCTCATCATACACTGTTCACGTAACTGATCATGCACTGATCACGTAACTGATCATGCACTGATCACGTGGCTGAACATGCACTGTTCACGTGGCTTACCGCACACCTGTCACGTGACTGATCATGCACTGATCACGTGGCACTCATGCACTGATCACGTGGCTGATCATACTCTGCTCACGTAACTGATCATGCACACATCACGTGGCTATCATGCACTTCTCACCTGACTGGTCATGCAATGTTCACGTCGCTACCATGTACTGGTCACGTGACTGATCCTGCTCAGATCACGTAAATGATCATGCACTGTTCAGTTGACTGATCATGTACTGATCACGTGACTGATCATGCACTGATCACGTGGCTATCATGCACTGCTCACGTGGCTGATCATGCAATGTTCACGTAGCAACCATGTACTGGTCACGTGACTGATCATGCATGATCACGTAATTAATCCTGCACTGATCACCTGACTCATCATGCACTGATCACGTCTTTGATCACACACGTATCACCTGACTGATCATGCACTGATCACGTGGCTATCATGCACTAATCACGTGGCTATCATTCACTGATCACGTGGATATCATGCACTGATCAGGTGGCCGATCACACACGTATCACATGACTGATCATGCACTGATCACGTGGCTATCATGCACTGATCACGTGGCTGATCATGCAATGATCACGTAGCTACAATGTACTGGTCACGTGACTGATCATGCACTGATTACCTAATTGATCATGCACTGATCACGTGGCTGATCATGCACTGAACACGTGAATAATCATGCACTGATCACGTGACTGATCATGCACTGATCACGTGGCTATCATGCACTGCTAACTTGGCTGATCATGCAATGATCACGCAGCAACCATGTACTGGTCACGTGACTGATCATGCACTGATCACGTGGCTATCATGCACTAATCACGTGGCTATCATTCACTGATCACGTGGCTATCATGCACTGATCACGTGGCTGATCATGCAATGATCACGTAGCTACAATGTACTGGTCACCTGACTGATCATGCACTGATCACGTAATTGATCATGCACTGATCACGTGGCTGATCATGCACTGAACACGTGAATAATCATGCACTGATCACGTGACTGATCATGCACTGATCATGTGGCTATCATGCACTGCTAACTTGGCTGATCATGCAATGATCACGCAGCTACCATGAACTGGTCACGTGACTGATCATGCACTGATCACGTGGCTATCATGCACTGATCACGTGGCTATCATGCCCTGATCACGTGGCTGATCATGCAATGATCACGTAGCTACCATGCACTGGTCACGTGACTGATCATGCACTGATCAGGTAACTGATCATGCACTGATCACGTGACTGATCATGCACAGATCACGTGACTGATCATGCACTGATCACGTGGCTATCATGCACTGCTCACGTGGCTGATCATGCAATGCTCACGCAGCTACCATGTACTGGTCACATGACTGATCATGCACTGATCACATAATTGATCATGCACTGATCACCTGGCTTATCATTCATTGATCATGTGACTGATCATGTGCTGATCATGTTTGGTGTCACACACTGATCATGTGCCTCTGGAGGCAATGAACATAGAGCTGAGTAGGCAGCAATCAGTCAGCAGGCTATAATCATGGAACTCACCTCTGAGAAATCATGCTGCTCAGCTGGCAATAATCAAGTAGATGAGCAGGCAGGAATTACGCAGCACAGGTGGCAATTGTCAAGGAGATGACAGGCAGGAATCGTGCAGCTCAGCTGGAAATTGTCAAGCAGATGAGCAGACAGTAATCACGCAGCTCAGCAGGCCCTTATCACGTGACTGAGCATGCACTGTTCACGTGGATGATCACACACCTATCACGTGACTGATCATGCACTGATCATGTGACTGATCATGCACTGATGACGTGGCTATAATGCACTGATCACTTGGCTGGACATACACTGATCACGTGCCTGGTCATGCACTGATCTTGTGTCTGATCATGCACTCAACACGTGGCTATCATGCACTGCTCACAAGGCTGATCATGCAGTGATGACGTGGCCATCATGCACTACTCACGTGGCTGATCATGCACTGGTCACGTGGCTGATCATGCAATGATCATGAAGCTACCATGTACCGTTCACTTGACTGATCATACTCCCTTCAGGTGACTGATCATGCACTGATCACGTGGCTATATTGCACTGTTAACGTGGCTGATCATACACTGATCACCTGCCTGGTCATGCACAGATCAGGTGACTAATCATGAACTGATTACGTAGCTATCATGTAATGATCACCTGGCTGATCATGCACTGATCATTTGGCTATCATGCAATGATCACGTGGCTATCATGCACTGATCACGTGGCTCATCATGCACTGATACCGTGACTGAGCATGGACTGATCACATGACTGTCATGTAGTGTTCACGTGACTTAATGGCGCTGACCATGTGACTGATCATGCGCTGATCATGTTTGCTTTCATACACTGATCATGTGCCTCTGGAGGCAATAAACAAAGAGCTGAGTAGGCACGAATCAAACAGTCAGCAGGCAAAAATCATGGAACTCAGCTGTGAGGAATCATGCTGCTCAGCTGGCAATAATCAAGCAGCTGAGCAGGCAGGAATTACACAGCACAGCTGGCAATTGTCAAGCAGATGACAGGCAGGAATCATGCAGCTCAGCTGGCAATTGTCAAGCAGATGAGCAGACAGGAATCACCCAGCTCAGCAGGCCCTGATCAGGTGACTGAGAATGCACTGTTCACGTGGCTGATCATACACTGCTCACGTAACTGATCATGCACTGATCACGTAATTGATCATGCACTGATCACGTGGCTGATCATGCAATGATCATGTAGCTACCATATACTGGTCCCGGGAGTAACCATGCACTGATCACGTAATTGATCATGCACTGATCACGTGGCTGATCATGCACTGAACACGTGACTGATCATGCACAGATCCCGTGACTGATCATGCACAGATCACGTGACTGATCATGCACTGATCACGTGGCTATCACGCACTGCTCACGTGGCTGATCATGCGATGATCACGCAGCTACCATGTACTGGTCACATGACTGATCATGCAGTGATCACGTGACTGATCATGCAGTGATCACGTGGCTATCGTGCACTACTCACGTGGCTCATCATGCAATGATCATGTAGCGACCATGTACAGGTCACGTGAATGATCATACACCCATCAGGTGACTGATCATGCACTGATCACGTGGCTATCATGCACTGATCACGAGACTGATCATGCACTGATCACGTCTATATCATGCACTGATCACATGACTGCCCATGCACTGATCACGTGGATGATCATACACTAATCATGTGACAGATCATGCACTGATCACGTGGCTGATCATGCACTGATACCGTGACTGAGCATGGACTGATCACATGACTATCATGTAGTGATCACGTGACTTAATGGCGCTGATCATGTGACTGATCATGCGCTGATCATGTTTGCTATCATACACTGATCATGTGCCTCTGGAGGCAATAAACAAAGAGCTGAGTAGGCACGAATCATACAGTCAGCAGGCAATAATCATGGAACTCAGCTGTGAGGAATCATGCTGCTCAGCAGGCAATAATCAAGCAGCTGAGCAGGCAGGAATTACGCAGCACAGCTGGCAATTGTCAAGCAGATGACAGGCAGGAATCGTGCAGCTCAGCTGGCAATTGTCAAGCAGATGAGCAGACAGTAGTCACGCAGCTCAGCAGGCCCTGATCACGTGATTGAGCATGCACTGTTCACCTGGCTGATCATACACTGATCACGTGATTGATCATGCACTGATCACTTGGATATCATGCACTGATCACGTGGCTGATCATACAATGTTCATGTGTCTGACCATGCACTGATCACGTGGCTGATCATACACTGCTCACCTGACTGATCATGCACTGATCACGTGACTGATCATGCACTGTTCACGAGACTCATCATGCACTGATCAAGTGGATATCATGCACTGATCACGTGTTTGATCATACACTGTTCACGTGTCTGACCATGCACTGCTCACGTGGCTCATCATACACTGTTCACGTAACTGATCATGCACTGATCACGTGGATATCATGCACTGATCACGTGGCTGAACATGCACTGTTCACGTGGCTTACCGCACACCTGTCACGTGACTGATCATGCACTGATCACGTGGCACTCATGCACTGATCACGTGGCTGATCATACTCTGCTCACGTAACTGATCATGCACACATCACGTGGCTATCATGCACTTCTCACCTGACTGGTCATGCAATGTTCACGTAGCTACCATGTACTGGACACGTGACTGATCATGCTCAGATCACGTAAATGATCATGCACTGTTCAGTTGACTCATCATGTACTGATCACGTGACTGATCATGCACTGATCACGTGGCTATCATGCACTGCTCACGTGGCTGATCATGCAATGTTCACGTAGCAACCATGTACTGGTCACGTGACTGATCATGCATGATCACGTAATTAATCCTGCACTGATCACCTGACTCATCATGCACTGATCACGTCGCTGATCACACACGTATCACGTGACTGATCATGCACTGATCACGTGGCTATCATGCACTAATCACGTGGTTATCATTCACTGATCACGTGGATATCATTCACTGATCACGTGGTCGATCACACACGTATCACATGACTGATCATGCACTGATCACGTGGCTATCATGCACTGATCACCTGGCTGATCATGCAATGATTACGTAGCTACAATGTACTGGTCACCTGACTGATCATGCACTGATCACGTAATTGATCATGCACTGATCACGTGGCTGATCATGCACTGAACACGTGAATAATCATGGACTTATCACGTGACTGATCATGCACTGATCACGTGGCTATCATGCACTGCTAACTTGGCTGATCATGCAATGATCACGCAGCTACCATGTACTGGTCACGTGACTGATAATACACTGATGACGTAATTGATCATGCACTGATCATGTGGCTGATCATGCACTGATCACGTGACTGATCATGCACTGATCACGTGGCTATCATGCACTGATCACTTGGCTGGACATACACTGATCACGTGCCTGGTCATGCACTGATCACGTGGCTGATCGTGCACTGATCACGTGACTGATCATGCACTGATCTTGTGTCTGATCATGCACTCAACACGTGGCTATTATGCACTGCTCACGTGGCTGATCATGCAGTGATGACGTGGCTATCATGCACTACTCACGTGGCTGATCATGCACTGGTCACGTGGCTGATCATGCCCTGATCAAGTGGCTATCATGCACTGATCACGTGGCTGATCATGCAATGATCATGAAGCTACCATGTACCGTTCACTTGACCGATCATACTCCCATCAGGTGACTGATCATGCACTGATCACGTGGCTATATTGCACTGTTAACGTGGCTGATCATACACTGATCACCTGCCTGGTCATGCACAGATCAGGTGACTAATCATGAACTGATTACGTAGCTATCATGTAATGATCACCTGGCTGATCATGCACTGATCATTTGGCTATCATGCAATGATCACGTGGCTATCATGCACTGATCACGTGGCTCATCATGCACTGATACCGTGACTGAGCATGGACTGATCACATGACTATCATGTAGTGATCACGTGACTTAATGGCGCTGACCATGTGACTGATCATGCGCTGATCATGTTTGCTTTCATACACTGATCATGTGCCTCTGGAGGCAATAAACAAAGAGCTGAGTAGGCACGAATCAAACAGTCAGCAGGCAAAAATCATGGAACTCAGCTGTGAGGAATCATGCTGCTCAGCTGGCAATAATCAAGCAGCTGAGCAGGCAGGAATTACACAGCTCAGCTGGCAATTGTCAAGCAGATGAGCAGACAGGAATCACCCAGCTCAGCAGGCCCTGATCAGGTGACTGAGAATGCACTGTTCACGTGGCTGATCATACACTGCTCACGTAACTGATCATGCACTGATCACGTAATTGATCATGCACTGATCACGTGGCTGATCATGCAATGATCATGTAGCTACCATGTACTGGTCCCGTGAGTGACCATGCACTGATCACGTAATTGATCATGCACTGATCACGTGGCTGATCATGCACTGAACACGTGACTGATCATGCACAGATCCCGTGACTGATCATGCACAGATCACGTGACTGATCATGCACTGATCACGTGGCTATCACGCACTGCTCACGTGGCTGATCATGCGATGATCACGCAGCTACCATGTACTGGTCACATGACTGATCATGCACTGATCACGTGACTGATCGTGCAGTGATCACGTGGCTATCGTGCACTACTCACGTGGCTCATCATGCAATGATCATGTAGCGACCA
This sequence comes from Bos taurus, assembly GCF_002263795.3. NCBI lineage: Eukaryota > Metazoa > Chordata > Mammalia > Artiodactyla > Bovidae > Bos > Bos taurus. The sequence continues at coordinate 9,989 of NW_020191110.1, forward strand.
TGTACAGGTCACGTGAATGATCATACACCCATCAGGTGACTGATCATGCACTGATCACGTGGCTATCGTGCACTGATCACGAGACTGATCATGCACTGATCACGTCTATATCATGCACTGATCACATGACTGCCCATGCCCTGATCACGTGGATGATCATACACTAATCATGTGACAGATCATGCACTGATCACGTGGCTGATCATGCACTGATACCGTGACTGAGCATGGACTGATCACATGACTATCATGTAGTGATCACGTGACTTAATGGCGCTGATCATGTGACTGATCATGCGCTGATCATGTTTGCTATCATACACTGATCATGTGCCTCTGGAGGCAATAAACAAAGAGCTGAGTAGGCACGAATCATACAGTCAGCAGGCAATAATCATGGAACTCAGCTGTGAGGAATCATGCTGTTCAGCAGGCAATAATCAAGCAGCTGAGCAGGCAGGAATTACGCAGCACAGCTGGCAATTGTCAAGCAGATAACAGGCAGGAATTGTGCAGCTCAGCTGGCAATTGTCAAGCAGATGAGCAGACAGTAATCACGCAGCTCAGCAGGCCCTGATCACGTGATTGAGCATGCACTGTTCACCTGGCTGATCATACACTGATCACGTGATTGATCATGCACTGATCACTTGGATATCATGCACTGATCACGTGGCTGATCATACACTGTTCATGTGTCTGACCATGCACTGATCACGTGGCTGATCATACACTGCTCACGTGACTGATCATGCACTGATCACGTGGCTGATCATGCACTGATCACGTGACTGATCATGCACTGTTCACGAGACTCATCATGCACTGATCAAGTGGATATCATGCACTGATCACGTGTTTGATCATACACTGTTCACGTGTCTGACCATGCACTGCTCACGTGGCTGATCATACACTGTTCACGTAACTGATCATGCACTGATCACGTAACTGATCATGCACTGATCACGTGGCTGAACATGCACTGTTCACGTGGCTTACCGCACACCTGTCACGTGACTGATCATGCACTGATCACGTGGCACTCATGCACTGATCACGTGGCTGATCATACTCTGCTCACGTAACTGATCATGCACACATCACGTGGCTATCATGCACTTCTCACCTGACTGGTCATGCAATGTTCACATCGCTACCATGTACTGGACACGTGACTGATCATGCTCAGATCACCTAAATGATCATGCACTGTTCAGTTGACTGATCATGTACTGATCACGTGACTGATCATGCACTGATCACGTGGCTATCATGCACTGCTCACGTGGCTGATCATGCAATGTTCACGTAGCAACCATGTACTGGTCACGTGACTGATCATGCATGATCACGTAATTAATCCTGCACTGATCACCTGACTCATCATGCACTGATCACGTCTTTGATCACACACGTATCACCTGACTGATCATGCACTGATCACGTGGCTATCATGCACTAATCACGTGGCTATCATTCACTGATCACGTGGATATCATGCACTGATCAGGTGGCCGATCACACACGTATCACATGACTGATCATGCACTGATCACGTGGCTATCATGCACTGATCACGTGGCTGATCATGCAATGATCACGTAGCTACAATGTACTGGTCACGTGACTGATCATGCACTGATTACCTAATTGATCATGCACTGATCACGTGGCTGATCATGCACTGAACACGTGAATAATCATGCACTGATCACGTGACTGATCATGCACTGATCACGTGGCTATCATGCACTGCTAACTTGGCTGATCATGCAATGATCACGCAGCAACCATGTACTGGTCACGTGACTGATCATGCACTGATCACGTGGCTATCATGCACTAATCACGTGGCTATCATTCACTGATCACGTGGCTATCATGCACTGATCACGTGGCTGATCATGCAATGATCACATAGCTACAATGTACTGGTCACCTGACTGATCATGCACTGATCACGTAATTGATCTTGCACTGATCACGTGGCTGATCATGCACTGAACACGTGAATAATCATGCACTGATCACGTGACTGATCATGCACTGATCACGTGGCTATCATGCACTGATCACGTGGCTATCATGCCCTGATCACGTGGCTGATCATGCAATGATCACGTAGCTACCATGCACTGGTCACGTGACTGATCATGCACTGATCAGGTAACTGATCATGCACTGATCACGTGACTGATCATGCACAGATCACGTGACTGATCATGCAGTGATCACGTGGCTATCATGCACTGCTCACGTGGCTGATCATGCAATGCTCACGCAGCTACCATGTACTGGTCACATGACTGATCATGCACTGATCACATAATTGATCATGCACTGATCACCTGGCTTATCATTCATTGATCATGTGACTGATCATGTGCTGATCATGTTTGGTGTCACACACTGATCATGTGCCTCTGGAGGCAATGAACATAGAGCTGAGTAGGCAGCAATCAGTCAGCAGGCTATAATCATGGAACTCACCTCTGAGAAATCATGCTGCTCAGCTGGCAATAATCAAGTAGATGAGCAGGCAGGAATTACGCAGCACAGGTGGCAATTGTCAAGGAGATGACAGGCAGGAATCGTGCAGCTCAGCTGGAAATTGTCAAGCAGATGAGCAGACAGTAATCACGCAGCTCAGCAGGCCCTTATCACGTGACTGAGCATGCACTGTTCACGTGGATGATCACACACCTATCACGTGACTGATCATGCACTGATCATGTGACTGATCATGCACTGATGACGTGGCTATAATGCACTGATCACTTGGCTGGACATACACTGATCACATGCCTGGTCATGCACTGATCTTGTGTCTGATCATGCACTCAACACGTGGCTATCATGCACTGCTCACATGGCTGATCATGCAGTGATGACATGGCTATCATGCACTACTCACGTGGCTGATCATGCACTGGTCACGTGGCTGATCATGCCCTGATCAAGTGGCTATCATGCACTGATCACGTGGCTGATCATGCAATGATCATGAAGCTACCATGTACCGTTCACTTGACCGATCATACTCCCATCAGGTGACTGATCATGCACTGATCACGTGGCTATATTGCACTGTTAACGTGGCTGATCATACACTGATCACCTGCCTGGTCATGCACAGATCAGGTGACTAATCATGAACTGATTACGTAGCTATCATGTAATGATCACCTGGCTGATCATGCACTGATCATTTGGCTATCATGCAATGATCACGTGGCTATCATGCACTGATCACGTGGCTCATCATGCACTGATACCGTGACTGAGCATGGACTGATCACATGACTATCATGTAGTGATCACGTGACTTAATGGCGCTGACCATGTGACTGATCATGCGCTGATCATGTTTGCTTTCATACACTGATCATGTGCCTCTGGAGGCAATAAACAAAGAGCTGAGTAGGCACGAATCAAACAGTCAGCAGGCAAAAATCATGGAACTCAGCTGTGAGGAATCATGCTGCTCAGCTGGCAATAATCAAGCAGCTGAGCAGGCAGGAATTACACAGCACAGCTGGCAATTGTCAAGCAGATGACAGGCAGGAATCATGCAGCTCAGCTGGCAATTGTCAAGCAGATGAGCAGACAGGAATCACCCAGCTCAGCAGGCCCTGATCAGGTGATTGAGAATGCACTGTTCACGTGGCTGATCATACACTGCTCACGTAACTGATCATGCACTGATCACGTAATTGATCATGCACTGATCACGTGGCTGATCATGCAATGATCATGTAGCTACCATGTACTGGTCCCGGGAGTGACCATGCACTGATCACGTAATTGATCATGCACTGATCACGTGGCTGATCATGCACTGAACACGTGACTGATCATGCACAGATCCCGTGACTGATCATGCACAGATCACGTGACTGATCATGCACTGATCACGTGGCTATCACGCACTGCTCACGTGGCTGATCATGCGATGATCACGCAGCTACCATGTACTGGTGACATGACTGATCATGCACTGATCACGTGACTGATCAGGCAGTGATCACGTGGCTATCGTGCACTACTCACGTGGCTCATCATGCAATGATCATGTAGCGACCATGTACAGGTCACGTGAATGATCATACACCCATCAGGTGACTGATCATGCACTGATCACGTGGCTATCGTGCACTGATCACGAGACTGATCATGCACTGATCACGTCTATATCATGCACTGATCACATGACTGCCCATGCACTGATCACGTGGATGATCATACACTAATCATGTGACAGATCATGCACTGATCACGTGGCTGATCATGCACTGATACCGTGACTGAGCATGGACTGATCACATGACTATCATGTAGTGATCACGTGACTTAATGGCGCTGATCATGTGACTGATCATGCGCTGATCATGTTTGCTATCATACACTGATCATGTGCCTCTGGAGGCAATAAACAAAGAGCTGAGTAGGCACGAATCATACAGTCAGCAGGCAATAATCATGGAACTCAGCTGTGAGGAATCATGCTGCTCAGCAGGCAATAATCAAGCAGCTGAGCAGGCAGGAATTACGCAGCACAGCTGGCAATTGTCAAGCAGATAACAGGCAGGAATTGTGCAGCTCAGCTGGCAATTTTCAAGCAGATGAGCAGACAGTAATCACGCAGCTCAGCAGGCCCTGATCACGTGATTGAGCATGCACTGTTCACCTGGCTGATCATACACTGATCACGTGATTGATCATGCACTGATCACTTGGATATCATGCACTGATCACGTGGCTGATCATACACTGTTCATGTGTCTGACCATGCACTGATCACGTGGCTGATCATACACTGCTCACGTGACTGATCATGCACTGATCACGTGGCTGATCATGCACTGATCACGTGACTGATCATGCACTGTTCACGAGACTCATCATGCACTGATCAAGTGGATATCATGCACTGATCACGTGTTTGATCATACACTGTTCACGTGTCTGACCATGCACTGCTCACGTGGCTCATCATACACTGTTCACGTAACTGATCATGCACTGATCACGTAACTGATCATGCACTGATCACGTGGCTGAACATGCACTGTTCACGTGGCTTACCGCACACCTGTCACGTGACTGATCATGCACTGATCACGTGGCACTCATGCACTGATCACGTGGCTGATCATACTCTGCTCACGTAACTGATCATGCACACATCACGTGGCTATCATGCACTTCTCACCTGACTGGTCATGCAATGTTCACGTAGCTACCATGTACTGGTCACGTGACTGATCCTGCTCAGATCACGTAAATGATCATGCACTGTTCAGTTGACTGATCATGTACTGATCACGTGACTGATCATGCACTGATCACGTGGCTATCATGCACTGCTCACGTGGCTGATCATGCAATGTTCACGTAGCAACCATGTACTGGTCACGTGACTGATCATGCATGATCACGTAATTAATCCTGCACTGATCACCTGACTCATCATGCACTGATCACGTCTTTGATCACACACGTATCACCTGACTGATCATGCACTGATCACGTGGCTATCATGCACTAATCACGTGGCTATCATTCACTGATCACGTGGATATCATGCACTGATCAGGTGGCCGATCACACACGTATCACATGACTGATCATGCACTGATCACGTGGCTATCATGCACTGATCACGTGGCTGATCATGCAATGATCACGTAGCTACAATGTACTGGTCACGTGACTGATCATGCACTGATTACCTAATTGATCATGCACTGATCACGTGGCTGATCATGCACTGAACACGTGAATAATCATGCACTGATCACGTGACTGATCATGCACTGATCACGTGGCTATCATGCACTGCTAACTTGGCTGATCATGCAATGATCACGCAGCAACCATGTACTGGTCACGTGACTGATCATGCACTGATCACGTGGCTATCATGCACTAATCACGTGGCTATCATTCACTGATCACGTGGCTATCATGCACTGATCACGTGGCTGATCATGCAATGATCACGTAGCTACAATGTACTGGTCACCTGACTGATCATGCACTGATCACGTAATTGATCATGCACTGATCACGTGGCTGATCATGCACTGAACACGTGAATAATCATGCACTGATCACGTGACTGATCATGCACTGATCATGTGGCTATCATGCACTGCTAACTTGGCTGATCATGCAATGATCACGCAGCTACCATGAACTGGTCACGTGACTGATCATGCACTGATCACGTGGCTATCATGCACTGATCACGTGGCTATCATGCCCTGATCACGTGGCTGATCATGCAATGATCACGTAGCTACCATGCACTGGTCACGTGACTGATCATGCACTGATCAGGTAACTGATCATGCACTGATCACGTGACTGATCATGCACAGATCACGTGACTGATCATGCACTGATCACGTGGCTATCATGCACTGCTCACGTGGCTGATCATGCAATGCTCACGCAGCTACCATGTACTGGTCACATGACTGATCATGCACTGATCACATAATTGATCATGCACTGATCACCTGGCTTATCATTCATTGATCATGTGACTGATCATGTGCTGATCATGTTTGGTGTCACACACTGATCATGTGCCTCTGGAGGCAATGAACATAGAGCTGAGTAGGCAGCAATCAGTCAGCAGGCTATAATCATGGAACTCACCTCTGAGAAATCATGCTGCTCAGCTGGCAATAATCAAGTAGATGAGCAGGCAGGAATTACGCAGCACAGGTGGCAATTGTCAAGGAGATGACAGGCAGGAATCGTGCAGCTCAGCTGGAAATTGTCAAGCAGATGAGCAGACAGTAATCACGCAGCTCAGCAGGCCCTGATCACGTGACTGAGCATGCACTGTTCACGTGGATGATCACACACCTATCACGTGACTGATCATGCACTGATCATGTGACTGATCATGCACTGATGACGTGGCTATAATGCACTGATCACTTGGCTGGACATACACTGATCACGTGCCTGGTCATGCACTGATCTTGTGTCTGATCATGCACTCAACACGTGGCTATCATGCACTGCTCACAAGGCTGATCATGCAGTGATGACGTGGCTATCATGCACTACTCACGTGGCTGATCATGCACTGGTCACGTGGCTGATCATGCAATGATCATGAAGCTACCATGTACCGTTCACTTGACTGATCATACTCCCTTCAGGTGACTGATCATGCACTGATCACGTGGCTATATTGCACTGTTAACGTGGCTGATCATACACTGATCACCTGCCTGGTCATGCACAGATCAGGTGACTAATCATGAACTGATTACGTAGCTATCATGTAATGATCACCTGGCTGATCATGCACTGATCATTTGGCTATCATGCAATGATCACGTGGCTATCATGCACTGATCACGTGGCTCATCATGCACTGATACCGTGACTGAGCATGGACTGATCACATGACTGTCATGTAGTGTTCACGTGACTTAATGGCGCTGACCATGTGACTGATCATGCGCTGATCATGTTTGCTTTCATACACTGATCATGTGCCTCTGGAGGCAATAAACAAAGAGCTGAGTAGGCACGAATCAAACAGTCAGCAGGCAAAAATCATGGAACTCAGCTGTGAGGAATCATGCTGCTCAGCTGGCAATAATCAAGCAGCTGAGCAGGCAGGAATTACACAGCACAGCTGGCAATTGTCAAGCAGATGACAGGCAGGAATCATGCAGCTCAGCTGGCAATTGTCAAGCAGATGAGCAGACAGGAATCACCCAGCTCAGCAGGCCCTGATCAGGTGACTGAGAATGCACTGTTCACGTGGCTGATCATACACTGCTCACGTAACTGATCATGCACTGATCACGTAATTGATCATGCACTGATCACGTGGCTGATCATGCAATGATCATGTAGCTACCATATACTGGTCCCGGGAGTAACCATGCACTGATCACGTAATTGATCATGCACTGATCACGTGGCTGATCATGCACTGAACACGTGACTGATCATGCACAGATCCCGTGACTGATCATGCACAGATCACGTGACTGATCATGCACTGATCACGTGGCTATCACGCACTGCTCACGTGGCTGATCATGCGATGATCACGCAGCTACCATGTACTGGTCACATGACTGATCATGCAGTGATCACGTGACTGATCATGCAGTGATCACGTGGCTATCGTGCACTACTCACGTGGCTCATCATGCAATGATCATGTAGCAACCATGTACAGGTCACGTGAATGATCATACACCCATCAGGTGACTGATCATGCACTGATCACGTGGCTATCATGCACTGATCACGAGACTGATCATGCACTGATCACGTCTATATCATGCACTGATCACATGACTGCCCATGCACTGATCACGTGGATGATCATACACTAATCATGTGACAGATCATGCACTGATCACGTGGCTGATCATGCACTGATACCGTGACTGAGCATGGACTGATCACATGACTATCATGTAGTGATCACGTGACTTAATGGCGCTGATCATGTGACTGATCATGCGCTGATCATGTTTGCTATCATACACTGATCATGTGCCTCTGGAGGCAATAAACAAAGAGCTGAGTAGGCACGAATCATACAGTCAGCAGGCAATAATCATGGAACTCAGCTGTGAGGAATCATGCTGCTCAGCAGGCAATAATCAAGCAGCTGAGCAGGCAGGAATTACGCAGCACAGCTGGCAATTGTCAAGCAGATGACAGGCAGGAATCGTGCAGCTCAGCTGGCAATTGTCAAGCAGATGAGCAGACAGTAGTCACGCAGCTCAGCAGGCCCTGATCACGTGATTGAGCATGCACTGTTCACCTGGCTGATCATACACTGATCACGTGATTGATCATGCACTGATCACTTGGATATCATGCACTGATCACGTGGCTGATCATACAATGTTCATGTGTCTGACCATGCACTGATCACGTGGCTGATCATACACTGCTCACCTGACTGATCATGCACTGATCACGTGACTGATCATGCACTGTTCACGAGACTCATCATGCACTGATCAAGTGGATATCATGCACTGATCACGTGTTTGATCATACACTGTTCACGTGTCTGACCATGCACTGCTCACGTGGCTCATCATACACTGTTCACGTAACTGATCATGCACTGATCACGTGGATATCATGCACTGATCACGTGGCTGAACATGCACTGTTCACGTGGCTTACCGCACACCTGTCACGTGACTGATCATGCACTGATCACGTGGCACTCATGCACTGATCACGTGGCTGATCATACTCTGCTCACGTAACTGATCATGCACACATCACGTGGCTATCATGCACTTCTCACCTGACTGGTCATGCAATGTTCACGTAGCTACCATGTACTGGACACGTGACTGATCCTGCTCAGATCACGTAAATGATCATGCACTGTTCAGTTGACTCATCATGTACTGATCACGTGACTGATCATGCACTGATCACGTGGCTATCATGCACTGCTCACGTGGCTGATCATGCAATGTTCACGTAGCAACCATGTACTGGTCACGTGACTGATCATGCATGATCACGTAATTAATCCTGCACTGATCACCTGACTCATCATGCACTGATCACGTCGCTGATCACACACGTATCACGTGACTGATCATGCACTGATCACGTGGCTATCATGCACTAATCACGTGGTTATCATTCACTGATCACGTGGATATCATTCACTGATCACGTGGTCGATCACACACGTATCACATGACTGATCATGCACTGATCACGTGGCTATCATGCACTGATCACCTGGCTGATCATGCAATGATTACGTAGCTACAATGTACTGGTCACCTGACTGATCATGCACTGATCACATAATTGATCATGCACTGATCACGTGGCTGATCATGCACTGAACACGTGAATAATCATGGACTGATCACGTGACTGATCATGCACTGATCACGTGGCTATCATGCACTGCTAACTTGGCTGATCATGCAATGATCACGCAGCTACCATGTACTGGTCACGTGACTGATAATACACTGATGACGTAATTGATCATGCACTGATCATGTGGCTGATCATGCACTGATCACGTGACTGATCATGCACTGATCACGTGGCTATCATGCACTGATCACTTGGCTGGACATACACTGATCACGTGCCTGGTCATGCACTGATCACGTGGCTGATCGTGCACTGATCACGTGACTGATCATGCACTGATCTTGTGTCTGATCATGCACTCAACACGTGGCTATTATGCACTGCTCACGTGGGTGATCATGCAGTGATGACGTGGCTATCATGCACTACTCACGTGGCTGATCATGCACTGGTCACGTGGCTGATCATGCCCTGATCAAGTGGCTATCATGCACTGATCACGTGGCTGATCATGCAATGATCATGAAGCTACCATGTACCGTTCACTTGACCGATCATACTCCCATCAGGTGACTGATCATGCACTGGTCACGTGGCTATATTGCACTGTTAACGTGGCTGATCATACACTGATCACCTGCCTGGTCATGCACAGATCAGGTGACTAATCATGAACTGATTACGTAGCTATCATGTAATGATCACCTGGCTGATCATGCACTGATCATTTGGCTATCATGCAATGATCACGTGGCTATCATGCACTGATCACGTGGCTCATCATGCACTGATACCGTGACTGAGCATGGACTGATCACATGACTATCATGTAGTGATCACGTGACTTAATGGCGCTGACCATGTGACTGATCATGCGCTGATCATGTTTGCTTTCATACACTGATCATGTGCCTCTGGAGGCAATAAACAAAGAGCTGAGTAGGCACGAATCAAACAGTCAGCAGGCAAAAATCATGGAACTCAGCTGTGAGGAATCATGCTGCTCAGCTGGCAATAATCAAGCAGCTGAGCAGGCAGGAATTACACAGCTCAGCTGGCAATTGTCAAGCAGATGAGCAGACAGGAATCACCCAGCTCAGCAGGCCCTGATCAGGTGACTGAGAATGCACTGTTCACGTGGCTGATCATACACTGCTCACGTAACTGATCATGCACTGATCACGTAATTGATCATGCACTGATCACGTGGCTGATCATGCAATGATCATGTAGCTACCATGTACTGGTCCCGTGAGTGACCATGCACTGATCACGTAATTGATCATGCACTGATCACGTGGCTGATCATGCACTGAACACGTGACTGATCATGCACAGATCCCGTGACTGTTCATGCACAGATCACGTGACTGATCATGCACTGATCACGTGGCTATCACGCACTGCTCACGTGGCTGATCATGCAATGATCACGCAGCTACCATGTACTGGTCACATGACTGATCATGCACTGATCACGTGACTGATCGTGCAGTGATCACGTGGCTATTGTGCACTACTCACGTGGCTCATCAAGCAATGCTCATGTAGCAACCATGTACAGGTCACGTGAATGATCATACACCCATCAGGTGACTGATCGTGCACTGATCACGTGGCTATCATGCACTGATCACGAGACTGATCATGCACTGATCACGTCTATATCATGCACTGATCACATGACTGCCCATGCACTGATCACGTGGATGATCATACACTAATCATGTGACAGATCCTGCACTGATCACGTGGCTGATCATGCACTGATACCGTGACTGAGCATGGACTGATCACATGACTATCATGTAGTGATCACGTGACTTAATGGCGCTGATCATGTGACTGATCATGCGCTGATCATGTTTGCTATCATACACTGATCATGTGCCTCTGGAGGCAATAAACAAAGAGCTGAGTAGGCACGAATCATACAGTCAGCAGGCAATAATCATGGAACTCAGCTGTGAGGAATCATGCTGCTCAGCAGGCAATAATCAAGCAGCTGAGCAGGCAGGAATTACGCAGCACAGCTGGCAATTGTCAAGCAGATGAGAGGCAGGAATCGTGCAGCTCAGCTGGCAATTGTCAAGCAGATGAGCAGACAGTAGTCATGCAGCTCAGCAGGCCCTGATCACGTGATTGAGCATGCACTGTTCACCTGGCTGATCATACACTGATCACGTGATTGATCATGCACTGATCACTTGGATATCATGCATTGATCACGTGGCTGATCATACACTGTTCATGTGTCTGACCATGCACTGATCACGTGGCTGATCATACACTGCTCACCTGACTGATCATGCACTGATCACGTGGCTGATCATGCACTGATCACGTGACTGATCATGCTCTGTTCACGAGACTCATCATGCACTGATCAAGTGGATATCATGCACTGATCACGTGTTTGATCATACACTGTTCACGTGTCTGACCATGCACTGCTCACGTGGCTGATCATACACTGTTCACGTAACTGATCATGCACTGATCACGTGGATATCATGCACTGATCACGTGGCTGAACATGCACTGTTCACGTGGCTTACCGCACACCTGTCACGTGACTGATCATGCACTGATCACGTGGCACTCATGCACTGATCACGTGGCTGATCATACTCTGCTCACGTAACTGATCATGCACACATCACGTGGCTATCATGCACTTCTCACCTGACTGGTCATGCAATGTTCACGTCGCTACCATGTACTGGACACGTGACTGATCATGCTCAGATCACGTAAATGATCATGCACTGTTCAGTTGACTGATCATGTACTGATCACGTGACTGATCATGCACTGATCACGTGGCTATCATGCACTGCTCACGTGGCTGATCATGCAATGTTCACGTAGCAACCATGTACAGGTCACGTTACTGATCATGCATGATCACGTAATTAATCCTGCACTGATCACCTGACTCATCATGCACTGATCACGTCGCTGATCACACACGTATCACGTGACTGATCATGCACTGATCACGTGGCTATCATGCACTAATCACGTGGCTATCATTCACTGATCACGTGGATATCATTCACTGATCACGTGGCCGATCACACACGTATCACATGACTGATCATGCACTGATCACGTGGCTATCATGCACTGATCACGTGGCTGATCATGCAATGATCATGTAGCTACCATGTACTGGTCCCGTGAGTGACCATGCACTGATCACGTAATTGATCATGCACTGATCACGTGGCTGATCATGCACTGAACACGTGACTGATCATGCACAGATCCCGTGACTGATCATGCACAGATCACGTGACTGATCATGCACTGATCACGTGGCTATCACGCACTGCTCACGTGGCTGATCATGCGATGATCACGCAGCTACCATGTACTGGTCACATGACTGATCATGCACTGATCACGTGACTGATCATGCAGTGATCACGTGGCTATTGTGCACTACTCACGTGGTTCATCAAGCAATGCTCATGTAGCAACCATGTACAGGTCACGTGAATGATCATACACCCATCAGGTGACTGATCATGCACTGATCACGTGGCTATCATGCACTGATCACGAGACTGATCATGCACTGATCACGTCTATATCATGCACTGATCACATGACTGCCCATGCACTGATCACATGGATGATCATACACTAATCATGTGACAGATCATGCACTGATCACGTGGCTGATCATGCACTGATACCGTGACTGAGCATGGACTGATCACATGACTATCATGTAGTGATCACGTGACTTAATGGCGCTGATCATGTGACTGATCATGCGCTGATCATGTTTGCTATCATACACTGATCATGTGCCTCTGGAGGCAATAAACAAAGAGCTGAGTAGGCACGAATCATACAGTCAGAAGGCAATAATCATGGAACTCAGCTGTGAGGAATCATGCTGCTCAGCAGGCAATAATCAAGCAACTGAGCAGGCAGGAATTACGCAGCACAGCTGGCATTTGTCAAGCAGATGACAGGCAGGAATCGTGCAGCTCAGCTGGCAATTGTCAAGCAGATGAGCAGACAGTAATCATGCAGCTCAGCAGGCCCTGATCACGTGATTGAGCATGCACTGTTCACCTGGCTGATCATACACTGATCACGTGATTGATCATGCACTGATCACTTGGATATCATGCATTGATCACGTGGCTGATCATACACTGTTCATGTGTCTGACCATGCACTGATCACGTGGCTGATCATACACTGCTCACCTGACTGATCATGCACTGATCACGTGGCTGATCATGCACTGATCACGTGACTGATCATGCAATGATCTCGTGTCTGATCATGCACTGATCACGTGGCTATCATGCACTGCTCACGTGGCTGATCATGCAATGTTCACGTAGCAACCATGTACTGGTCACGTGACTGATCATGCATGATCACGTAATTAATCCTGCACTGATCACCTGACTCATCATGCACTGATCACGTCGCTGATCACACACGTATCACGTGACTGATCATGCACTGATCATGTGGCTATCATGCACTAATCACGTGGCTATCATTCACTGATCACGTGGATATCATTCACTGATCACGTGGCCGATCACACACGTATCACATGACTGATCATGCACTGATCACGTGGCTATCATGCACTGATCACGTGGCTGATCATGCACTGAACACGTGAATAATCATGGACTGATCACGTGACTGATCATGCACTGATCACGTGGCTATCATGCACTGCTAACTTGGCTGATCATGCAATGATCACGCAGCTACCATGTACTGGTCACGTGACTGATCATACACTGATGATGTAATTGATCATGCACTGATCATGTGGCTGATCATGCACTGATCACGTGACTGATCATGCACTGATCACGTGGCTATCATGCACTGATCACTTGGCTGGACATACACTGATCACGTGCCTGGTCATGCACTGATCACGTGGCTGATCGTGCACTGATCTTGTGTCTGATCATGCACTCAACACGTGGCTATCATGCACTGCTCACGTGGCTGATCATGCAGTGATCACGTGACTGATCATGCACTGATCTTGTGTCTGATCATGCACTCAACACGTGGCTATCATGCACTGCTCACGTGGCTGATCATGTAGTGATGACGTAATTGATCATGCACTGATCATGTGGCTGATCATGCACTGATCACGTGACTGATCATGCACTGATCACGTGGCTATCATGCACTGATCACTTGGCTGGACATACACTGATCACGTGCCTGGTCATGCACTGATCACGTGACTGATCATGCACTGATCACGTGGCTATCATGCACTGATCACTTGGCTGGACATACACTGATCACGTGCCTGGTCATGCACTGATCACGTGACTGATCATGCACTGATCTTGTGTCTGATCATGCACTCAACACGTGGCTATCATGCACTGCTCACGTGGCTGATCATGCAGTGATGACGTGGCTATCATGCACTACTCACGTGGCTGATCATGCACTGGTCACGTGGCTGATCATGCCCTGATCAAGTGGCTATCATGCACTGATCACGTGGCTGATCATGCAATGATCATGAAGCTACCATGTACCGTTCACTTGACCGATCATACTCCCATCAGGTGACTGATCATGCACTGATCACGTGGCTATATTGCACTGTTAACGTGGCTGATCATACACTGATCACCTGCCTGGTCATGCACAGATCAGGTGACTAATCATGAACTGATTACCTAGCTATCATGTAATGATCACCTGGCTGATCATGCACTGATCATTTGGCTATCATGCAATGATCACGTGGCTATCATGCACTGATCACGTGGCTCATCATGCACTGATACCGTGACTGAGCATGGACTGATCACATGACTATCATGTAGTGATCACGTGACTTAATGGCGCTGACCATGTGACTGATCATGCGCTGATCATGTTTGCTTTCATACACTGATCATGTGCCTCTGGAGGCAATAAACAAAGAGCTGAGTAGGCACGAATCAAACAGTCAGCAGGCAAAAATCATGGAACTCAGCTGTGAGGAATCATGCTGCTCAGCTGGCAATAATCAAGCAGCTGAGCAGGCAGGAATTACACAGCACAGCTGGCAATTGTCAAGCAGATGACAGGCAGGAATCATGCAGCTCAGCTGGCAATTGTCAAGCAGATGAGCAGACAGGAATCACCCAGCTCAGCAGGCCCTGATCAGGTGACTGAGAATGCACTGTTCACGTGGCTGATCATACACTGCTCACGTAACTGATCATTCACTGATCACGTAATTGATCATGCACTGATCACGTGGCTGATCATGCAATGATCATGTAGCTACCATGTACTGGTCCCGTGAGTGACCATGCACTGATCACGTAATTGATCATGCACTGATCACGTGGCTGATCATGCACTGAACACGTGACTGATCATGCACAGATCCCGTGACTGATCATGCACAGATCACGTGACTGATCATGCACTGATCACGTGGCTATCACGCACTGCTCACGTGGCTGATCATGCGATGATCACACAGCTACCATGTACTGGTCACATGACTGATCATGCACTCATCACGTGACTGATCATGCAGTGATCACGTGGCTATTGTGCACTACTCACGTGGCTCATCAAGCAATGCTCATGTAGCGACCATGTACAGGTCACGTGAATGATCATACACCCATCAGGTGACTGATCATGCATTGATCACGTGGCTATCATGCACTGATCACGAGACTGATCATGCACTGATCACGTCTATATCATGCACTGATCACATGACTGCCCATGCACTGATCACGTGGATGATCATACACTAATCATGTGACAGATCATGCACTGATCATTTGGCTATCATGCAATGATCACGTGGCTATCATGCACTGATACCGTGACTGAGCATGGACTGATCACATGACTATCATGTAGTGATCACGTGACTTAATGGCGCTGATCATGTGACTGATCATGCGCTGATCATGTTTGCTATCATACACTGATCATGTGCCTCTGGAGGCAATAAACAAAGAGCTGAGTAGGCACGAATCATACAGTCAGCAGGCAATAATCATGGAACTCAGCTGTGAGGAATCATGCTGCTCAGCAGGCAATAATCAAGCAGCTGAGCAGGCAGGAATTACGCAGCACAGCTGGCATTTGTCAAGCAGATGACATGCAGGAATCGTGCAGCTCAGCTGGCAATTGTCAAGCAGATGAGCAGACAGTAGTCATGCAGCTCAGCAGGCCCTGATCACGTGATTGAGCATGCACTGTTCACCTGGCTGATCATACACTGATCACGTGATTGATCATGCACTGATCACTTGGATATCATGCATTGATCACGTGGCTGATCATACACTGTTCATGTGTCTGACCATGCACTGATCACGTGGCTGATCATACACTGCTCACCTGACTGATCATGCACTGATCACGTGGCTGATCATGCACTGATCACGTGACTGATCATGCACTGTTCACGAGACTCATCATGCACTGATCAAGTGGATATCATGCACTGATCACGTGTTTGATCATACACTGTTCACGTGTCTGACCATGCACTGCTCACGTGGCTCATCATACACTGTTCACGTAACTGATCATGCACTGATCACGTGGATATCATGCACTGATCACGTGGCTGAACATGCACTGTTCACGTGGCTTACCGCACACCTGTCACGTGACTGATCATGCACTGATCACGTGGCACTCATGCACTGATCACGTGGCTGATCATACTCTGCTCACGTAACTGATCATGCACACATCACGTGGCTATCATGCACTTCTCACCTGACTGGTCATGCAATGTTCACGTCGCTACCATGTACTGGACACGTGACTGATCATGCTCAGATCACCTAAATGATCATGCACTGTTCAGTTGACTGATCATGTACTGATCACGTGACTGATCATGCACTGATCACGTGGCTATCATGCACTGCTCACGTGGCTGATCATGCAATGTTCACGTAGCAACCATGTACTGGTCACGTGACTGATCATGCATGATCACGTAATTAATCCTGCACTGATCACCTGACTCATCATGCACTGATCGCGTCGCTGATCACACACGTATCACGTGACTGATCATGCACTGATCATGTGGCTATCATGCACTAATCACGTGGCTATCATTCACTGATCACGTGGATATCATTCACTGATCACGTGGCCGATCACACACGTATCACATGACTGATCATGCACTGATCACGTGGCTATCATGCACTGATCACGTGGCTGATCATGCAATGATCACGTAGCTACAATGTACTGGTCACGTGACTGATCATGCACTGATCACGTAATTGATCATGCACTGATCACGTGGCTGATCATGCACTGAACACGTGAATAATCATGGACTGATCACGTGACTGATCATGCACTGATCACGTGGCTATCATGCACTGCTAACTTGGCTGATCATGCAATGATCACGCAGCTACCATGTACTGGTCTCGTGACTGATCATACACTGATGACGTAATTGATCATGCACTGATCATGTGGCTGATCATGCACTGATCACGTGACTGATCATGCACTGATCACGTGGCTATCATGCACTGATCACTTGGCTGGACATACACTGATCACGTGCCTGGTCATGCACTGATCACGTCTATATCATGCACTGATCACATGACTGCCCATGCACTGATCACGTGGATGATCATACACTAATCATGTGACAGATCATGCACTGATCACGTGGCTGATCATGCACTGATACCGTGACTGAGCATGGACTGATCACATGACTATCATGTAGTGATCACGTGACTTAATGGCGCTGATCATGTGACTGATCATGCGCTGATCATGTTTGCTATCATACACTGATCATGTGCCTCTGGAGGCAATAAACAAAGAGCTGAGTAGGCACGAATCATACAGTCAGCAGGCAATAATCATGGAACTCAGCTGTGAGGAATCATGCTGCTCAGCAGGCAATAATCAAGCAGCTGAGCAGGCAGGAATTACGCAGCACAGCTGGCAATTGCCAAGCAGATAACAGGCAGGAATTGTGCAGCTCAGCTGGCAATTGTCAAGCAGATGAGCAGACAGTAATCACGCAGCTCAGCAGGCCCTGATCACGTGATTGAGCATGCACTGTTCACCTGGCTGATCATACACTGATCACGTGATTGATCATGCACTGATCACTTGGATATCATGCACTGATCACGTGGCTGATCATACACTGTTCATGTGTCTGACCATGCACTGATCACGTGGCTGATCATACACTGCTCACGTGACTGATCATGCACTGATCACGTGGCTGATCATGCACTGATCACGTGACTGATCATGCACTGTTCATGAGACTCATCATGCACTGATCAAGTGGAAATCATGCACTGATCACGTGTTTGATCATACACTGTTCACATGTCTGACCATGCACTGCTCACGTGGCTGATCATACACTGTTCACATAACTGATCATGCACTGATCACGTGGATATCATGCACTGATCACGTGGCTGAACATGCACTGTTCACGTGGCTTACCGCACACCTGTCACGTGACTGATCATGCACTGATCACGTGGCACTCATGCACTGATCACGTGGCTGATCATACTCTGCTCACGTAACTGATCATGCACACATCACGTGGCTATCATGCACTTCTCACCTGACTGGTCATGCAATGTTCACGTAGCTACCATGTACTGGTCACGTGACTGATCCTGCTCAGATCACGTAAATGATCATGCACTGTTCAGTTGACTGATCATGTACTGATCACGTGACTGATCATGCACTGATCACGTGGCTATCATGCACTGCTCACGTGGCTGATCATGCAATGTTCACGTAGCAACCATGTACTGGTCACGTGACTGATCATGCATGATCACGTAATTAATCCTGCACTGATCACCTGACTCATCATGCACTGATCACGTCTTTGATCACACACGTATCACCTGACTGATCATGCACTGATCACGTGGCTATCATGCACTAATCACGTGGCTATCATTCACTGATCACGTGGATATCATGCACTGATCAGGTGGCCGATCACACACGTATCACATGACTGATCATGCACTGATCACGTATCTATCATGCACTGATCACGTGGCTGACCATGCAATGATCACGTAGCTACAATGTACTGGTCACGTGACTGATCATGCACTGATTACCTAATTGATCATGCACTGATCACGTGGCTGATCATGCACTGAACACGTGAATAATCATGCACTGATCACGTGACTGATCATGCACTGATCACGTGGCTATCATGCACTGCTCACTTGGCTGATTATGCAATGATCACGCAGCTACCATGTACTGGTCACGTGACTGATCATGCACTGATGACGTAATTGATTATGCACTGATCATCTGGCTGATCATGCACTGATCACGTGACTGATCATGCACTGATCACGTGGCTGATCATGCACTGATCACGTGGCTATCATGCACTTATCACATGGCTGGTCATACACTGATCATATATCTACCATGTACCGGTCACGTGAATGATCATACACCCATCAGGTGACTGATCATGCACTGATCACGTGGCTATCATGCACTGATCACGAGACTGATCATGCACTGATCACGTCTAATCATGCACTGATCACATGACTTCCCATGCACTGATCACGTGGATAATCATACACTAATCATGTGACAGATCATGCACTGATCACGTGGCTGATCATGCACTGATACCGTGACTGAGCATGGACTGATCACATGACTATCATGTAGTGATCACGTGACTTAATGGCGCTGATCATGTGACTGATCATGCGCTGATCATGTTTGCTTTCATACACTGATCATGTGCCTCTGGAGGCAATAAACAAAGAGCTGAGTAGGCACGAATCAAACAGTCAGCAGGCAATAATCATGGAACTCAGCTGTGAGGAATCATGCTGCTCAGCTGGCAATAATCAAGCAGCTGAGCAGGCAGGAATTACGCAGCACAGCTGGCAATTGTCAAGCAGATGACAGGCAGGAATCGTGCAGCTCAGCTGGCAATTGTCAAGCAGATGAGCAGACAGTAGTCACGCAGCTCAGCAGGCCCTGATCACGTGATTGAGCATGCACTGTTCACCTGGCTGATCATACACTGATCACGTGATTGATCATGCACTGATCACTTGGATATCATGCACTGATCACGTGGCTGATCATACACTGTTTACGTGTCTGACCATGCACTGATCACGTGGCTGATCATGCACTGATCACGTGACTGATCATGCACTGATCACGTGGCTATCATGCACTGATCACGTGACTGATCATGCACTGATCACGTGACTGACCATGCACTGATCACGTGACTGATCATGCACTGATGAGTTGGCAATCATGCACTGATTACTTGGCTGATCATACACTGATCACGTGACTGATAATGCCCTGATCATCTGGCTATCGTGCACTCATTACCTGCCTATCGTGCACTGATCACGTGGTTGATCATACACTGATCACGAGACTGATCTTGCACTGATCACGTTTGTATCATGCACTGATCACCTGACTGCCCATGCACTGATCACGTGGATAAACATACACTGATAATGTCACAGATCAAGCAGTTATCACGCGGCTATCATGCACTGCTCACGTGGCTGATCATGCAATGATCACGTAGCTACCATGTACTGGTCACGTGAGTGATCATGCACTGATCACGTAATTGATCATACACTGATCAGGTGACTTATCATGCACTGTTCACGAGACTGATGATGCACTGATCACGTGGATATCATGCACTGATTACGTGTTTGATCATACACTGTTCACGTGTCTGACCATGCACTGCTCACGTGTCTGATCATACACTGTTCACGTAACTGATCATGCACTGATCACGTGGATATCATGCACTGATCACGTGGCTGAACATGCACTGTTCATGTGGCTTATCACAAACCTGTCACGTGACTGATCATGCACTGATCACGTGGCACTCATGCACTGATCACGTGGCTGATCATATTCTGCTCACGAAACTGATCATGAACACATCAGGTGGCTATCATGCACTTCTCACTTGGCTGGTCATGCAATGTTCACATAGCTACCATATACTGGTCATGTGACTGATCATGCTGAGATCACGTAAATGATCATGCACTGTTCAGTTGACTGATCATGCACTGATCACGTGACTGACCATGCACTGATCACGTGGATATCATGCACTGATCACGTGGCTGAACATGCACTGTTCACGTGGCTTACCGCACACCTGTCACGTGACTGATCATGCACTGATCACGTGGCACTCATGCACTGATCACGTGGCTGATCATGCAATGTTCACGTAGCAACCATGTACTGGTCACGTGACTGATCATGCATGATCACGTAATTAATCCTGCACTGATCACCTGACTCATCATGCACTGATCACGTCGCTGATCACACACGTATCACGTGACTGATCATGCACTGGTCATGTGGCTATCATGGACTAATCACGTGGCTATCATTCACTGATCACGTGGATATCATTCACTGATCACGTGGCCGATCACACACGTATCACATGACTGATCATGCACTGATCACGTGGCTATCATGCACTGATCACGTGGCTGATCATGCAATGATCACGTAGCTACAATGTACTGGTCACGTGACTGATCATGCACTGATCACGTAATTGATCATGCACTGATCACGTGGCTGATCATGCACTGAACACGTGAATAATCATGGACTGATCACGTGACTGATCATGCACTGATCACGTGGCTATCATGCACTGCTAACTTGGCTGATCATGCAATGATCACGCAGCTACCATGTACTGGTCACGTGACTGATCATACACTGATGACGTAATTGATCATGCACTGATCATGTGGCTGATCATGCACGGATCACGTGACTGATCATGCACTGATCACGTGGCTATCATGCACTGATCACTTGGCTGGACATACACTGATCACGTGCCTGGTCATGCACTGATCACGTGGCTGATCGTGCACTGATCACGTGACTGATCATGCACTGATCTTGTGTCTGATCATGCACTCAACACGTGGCTATCATGCACTGCTCACGTGGCTGATCATGCAGTGATGACGTGGCTATCATGCACTACTCACGTGGCTGATCATGCACTGGTCACGTGGCTGATCATGCCCTGATCAAGTGGCTATCATGCACTGATCACGTGGCTGATCATGCAATGACCATGAAGCTACCATGTACCGTTCACTTGACCGATCATACTCCCATCAGGTGACTGATCATGCACTGATCACGTGGCTATATTGCACTGTTAACGTGGCTGATCATACACTGATCACCTGCCTGGTCATGCACAGATCAGGTGACTAATCATGAACTGATTACGTAGCTATCATGTAATGATCACCTGGCTGATCATGCACTGATCATTTGGCTATCATGCAATGATCACGTGGCTATCATGCACTGATCACGTGGCTCATCATGCACTGATACCGTGACTGAGCATGGACTGATCACATGACTATCATGTAGTGATCACGTGTCTTAATGGCGCTGACCATGTGACTGATCATGCGCTGATCATGTTTGCTTTCATACACTGATCATGTGCCTCTGGAGGCAATAAACAAAGAGCTGAGTAGGCACGAATCAAACAGTCAGCAGGCAAAAATCATGGAACTCAGCTGTGAGGAATCATGCTGCTCAGCTGGCAATAATCAAGCAGCTGAGCAGGCAGGAATTACACAGCACAGCTGGCAATTGTCAAGCAGATGACAGGCAGGAATCATGCAGCTCAGCTGGCAATTGTCAAGCAGATGAGCAGACAGGAATCACCCAGCTCAGCAGGCCCTGATCAGGTGACTGAGAATGCACTGTTCACGTGGCTGATCATACACTGCTCACGTAACTGATCATGCACTGATCACGTAATTGATCATGCACTGATCACGTGGCTGATCATGCAATGATCATGTAGCTACCATGTACTGGTCCCGGGAGTGACCATGCACTGATCACGTAATTGATCATGCACTGATCACGTGGCTGATCATGCACTGAACACGTGACTGATCATGCACAGATCCCGTGACTGATCATGCACAGATCACGTGACTGATCATGCACTGATCACGTGGCTATCACGCACTGCTCACGTGGCTGATCATGCGATGATCACGCAGCTACCATGTACTGGTCACATGACTGATCATGCACTGATCACGTGACTTATCATGCAGTGATCACGTGGCTATCGTGCACTACTCACGTGGCTCATCATGCAATGATCATGTAGCGACCATGTACAGGTCACGTGAATGATCATACACCCATCAGGTGACTGATCATGCACTGATCACGTGGCTATCGTGCACTGATCACGAGACTGATCATGCACTGATCACGTCTATATCATGCACTGATCACATGACTGCCCATGCACTGATCACGTGGATGATCATACACTAATCATGTGACAGATCATGCACTGATCACGTGGCTGATCATGCACTGATACCGTGACTGAGCATGGACTGATCACATGACTATCATGTAGTGATCACGTGACTTAATGGCGCTGATCATGTGACTGATCATGCGCTGATCATGTTTGCTATCATACACTGATCATGTGCCTCTGGAGGCAATAAACAAAGAGCTGAGTAGGCACGAATCATACAGTCAGCAGGCAATAATCATGGAACTCAGCTGTGAGGAATCATGCTGCTCAGCAGGCAATAATCAAGCAGCTGAGCAGGCAGGAATTACACAGCACAGCTGGCAATTGTCAAGCAGATGACAGGCAGGAATCGTGCAGCTCAGCTGGCAATTTTCAAGCAGATGAGCAGACAGTAATCACGCAGCTCAGCAGGCCCTGATCACGTGATTGAGCATGCACTGTTCACCTGGCTGATCATACACTGATCACGTGATTGATCATGCACTGATCACTTGGATATCATGCACTGATCACGTGGCTGATCATACACTGTTCATGTGTCTGACCATGCACTGATCACGTGGCTGATCATACACTGCTCACCTGACTGATCATGCACTGATCACGTGACTGATCATGCACTGTTCACGAGACTCATCATGCACTGATCAAGTGGATATCATGCACTGATCACGTGTTTGATCATACACTGTTCACGTGTCTGACCATGCACTGCTCACGTGGCTCATCATACACTGTTCACGTAACTGATCATGCACTGATCACGTGGATATCATGCACTGATCACGTGGCTGAACATGCACTGTTCACGTGGCTTACCGCACACCTGTCACGTGACTGATCATGCACTGATCACGTGGCACTCATACACTGATCACGTGGCTGATCATACTCTGCTCACGTAACTGATCATGCACACATCACGTGGCTATCATGCACTGCTCACGTGGCTGATCAGGCAATGTTCACGTAGCAACCATGTACTGGTCACGTGACTGATCATGCATGATCACGTAATTAATCCTGCACTGATCACCTGACTCATCATGCACTGATCACGTCGCTGATCACACACGTATCACGTGACTGATCATGCACTGATCATGTGGCTATCATGCACTAATCACGTGGCTATCATTCACTGATCACGTGGATATCATTCACTGATCACTTGGCCGATCACACACGTATCACATGACTGATCATGCACTGATCACGTGGCTATCATGCACTGATCACGTGGCTGATCATGCAATGATCACGTAGCTACAATGTACTGGTCACGTGACTGATCATGCACTGATCACGTAATTAATCATGCACTGATCACGTGGCTGATCATGCACTGAACACGTGAATAATCATGCACTGATCACGTGACTGATCATGCACTGATCACGTGGCTATCATGCACTGCTAACTTGGCTGATCATGCAATGATCACGCAGCTACCATGTACTGGTCACGTGACTGATCATACACTGATGACGTAATTGATCATGCACTGATCATGTGGCTGATCATGCACGGATCACGTGACTGATCATGCACTGATCACGTGGCTATCATGCACTGATCACTTGGCTGGACATACACTGATCACGTGCCTGGTCATGCACTGATCACGTGGCTGATCGTGCACTGATCACGTGACTGATCATGCACTGATCTTGTGTCTGATCATGCACTCAACACGTGGCTATCATGCACTGCTCACGTGGCTGATCATGCAGTGATGACGTGGCTATCATGCACTACTCACGTGGCTGATCATGCACTGGTCACGTGGCTGATCATGCCCTGATCAAGTGGCTATCATGCACTGATCACGTGGCTGATCATGCAATGATCATGGAGCTACCATGTACCGTTCACTTGACCGATCATACTCCCATCAGGTGACTGATCATGCACTGATCACGTGGCAATATTGCACTGTTAACGTGGCTGATCATACACTGATCACCTGCCTGGTCATGCACAGATCAGGTGACTAATCATGAACTGATTACGTAGCTATCATGTAATGATCACCTGGCTGATCATGCACTGATCATTTGGCTATCATGCAATGATCACGTGGCTATCATGCACTGATCACGTGGCTCATCATGCACTGATACCGTGACTGAGCATGGACTGATCACATGACTATCATGTAGTGATCACGTGTCTTAATGGCGCTGACCATGTGACTGATCATGCGCTGATCATGTTTGCTTTCATACACTGATCATGTGCCTCTGGAGGCAATAAACAAAGAGCTGAGTAGGCATGAATCAAACAGTCAGCAGGCAAAAATCATGGAACTCAGCTGTGAGGAATCATGCTGCTCAGCTGGCAATAATCAAGCAGCTGAGCAGGCAGGAATTACACAGCACAGCTGGCAATTGTCAAGCAGATGACAGGCAGGAATCATGCAGCTCAGCTGGCAATTGTCAAGCAGATGAGCAGACAGGAATCACCCAGCTCAGCAGGCCCTGATCAGGTGACTGAGAATGCACTGTTCACGTGGCTGATCATACACTGCTCACGTAACTGATCATGCACTGATCACGTAATTGATCATGCACTGATCACGTGGCTGATCATGCAATGATCATGTAGCTACCATGTACTGGTCCCGTGAGTGACCATGCACTGATCACGTAATTGATCATGCACTGATCACGTGGCTGATCATGCACTGAACACGTGACTGATCATGCACAGATCCCGTGACTGATCATGCACAGATCACGTGACTGATCATGCACTGATCACGTGGCTATCACGCACTGCTCACGTGGCTGATCATGCGATGATCACGCAGCTACCATGTACTGGTCACATGACTGATCATGCACTGATCACGTGACTGATCATGCAGTGATCACGTGGCTATCATGCACTACTCACGTGGATCATCATGCAATGATCATGTAGCGACCATGTACAGGTCACGTGAATGATCATACACCCATCAGGTGACTGATCATGCACTGATCACGTGGCTATCGTGCACTGATCTCGAGACTGATCATGCACTGATCACGTCTATATCATGCACTGATCACATGACTGCCCATGCACTGATCACGTGGATGGTCATACACTAATCATGTGACAGATCATGCACTGATCACGTGGCTGATCATGCACTGATACCGTGACTGAGCATGGACTGATCACATGACTATCATGTAGTGATCACGTGACTTAATGGCGCTGATCATGTGACTGATCATGCGCTGATCATGTTTGCTATCATACACTGATCATGTGCCTCTGGAGGCAATAAACAAAGAGCTGAGTAGGCACGAATCATACAGTCAGCAGGCAATAATCATGGAACTCAGCTGTGAGGAATCATGCTGCTCAGCAGGC
Source organism: Bos taurus (assembly GCF_002263795.3). NCBI lineage: Eukaryota > Metazoa > Chordata > Mammalia > Artiodactyla > Bovidae > Bos > Bos taurus. The sequence continues at coordinate 37,656 of NW_020191110.1, forward strand.
AATAATCAAGCAGCTGAGCAGGCAGGAATTACACAGCACAGCTGGCAATTGTCAAGCAGATGACAGGCAGGAATCGTGCAGCTCAGCTGGCAATTGTCAAGCAGATGAGCAGACAGTAGTCACGCAGCTCAGCAGGCCCTGATCACGTGATTGAGCATGCACTGTTCACCTGGCTGATCATACACTGATCACGTGATTGATCATGCACTGATCACTTGGATATCATGCACTGATCACGTGGCTGATCATACACTGTTCATGTGTCTGACCATGCACTGATCACGTGGCTGATCATACACTGCTCACCTGACTGATCATGCACTGATCACGTGACTGATCATGCACTGTTCACGAGACTCATCATGCACTGATCAAGTGGATATCATGCACTGATCACGTGTTTGATCATACACTGTTCACGTGTCTGACCATGCACTGCTCACGTGGCTCATCATACACTGTTCACGTAACTGATCATGCACTGATCACGTGGATATCATGCACTGATCACGTGGCTGAACATGCACTGTTCACGTGGCTTACCGCACACCTGTCACGTGACTGATCATGCACTGATCACGTGGCACTCATACACTGATCACGTGGCTGATCATACTCTGCTCACGTAACTGATCATGCACACATCACGTGGCTATCATGCACTGCTCACGTGGCTGATCAGGCAATGTTCACATAGCAACCATGTACTGGTCACGTGACTGATCATGCATGATCACGTAATTAATCCTGCACTGATCACCTGACTCATCATGCACTGATCACGTCGCTGATCACAAACGTATCACGTGACTGATCATGCACTGATCATGTGGCTATCATGCACTAATCACGTGGCTATCATTCACTGATCACGTGGATATCATTCACTGATCACTTGGCCGATCACACACGTATCACATGACTGATCATGCACTGATCACGTGGCTATCATGCACTGATCACGTGGCTGATCATGCAATGATCACGTAGCTACAATGTACTGGTCACGTGACTGATCATGCACTGATCACGTAATTAATCATGCACTGATCACGTGGCTGATCATGCACTGAACACGTGAATAATCATGCACTGATCACGTGACTGATCATGCACTGATCACGTGGCTATCATGCACTGCTAACTTGGCTGATCATGCAATGATCACGCAGCTACCATGTACTGGTCACGTGACTGATCATACACTGATGACGTAATTGATCATGCACTGATCATGTGGCTGATCATGCACGGATCACGTGACTGATCATGCACTGATCACGTGGCTATCATGCACTGATCACTTGGCTGGACATACACTGATCACGTGCCTGGTCATGCACTGATCACGTGGCTGATCGTGCACTGATCACGTGACTGATCATGCACTGATCTTGTGTCTGATCATGCACTCAACACGTGGCTATCATGCACTGCTCACGTGGCTGATCATGCAGTGATGACGTGGCTATCATGCACTACTCACGTGGCTGATCATGCACTGGTCACGTGGCTGATCATGCCCTGATCAAGTGGCTATCATGCACTGATCACGTGGCTGATCATGCAATGATCATGGAGCTACCATGTACCGTTCACTTGACCGATCATACTCCCATCAGGTGACTGATCATGCACTGATCACGTGGCAATATTGCACTGTTAACGTGGCTGATCATACACTGATCACCTGCCTGGTCATGCACAGATCAGGTGACTAATCATGAACTGATTACGTAGCTATCATGTAATGATCACCTGGCTGATCATGCACTGATCATTTGGCTATCATGCAATGATCACGTGGCTATCATGCACTGATCACGTGGCTCATCATGCACTGATACCGTGACTGAGCATGGACTGATCACATGACTATCATGTAGTGATCACGTGTCTTAATGGCGCTGACCATGTGACTGATCATGCGCTGATCATGTTTGCTTTCATACACTGATCATGTGCCTCTGGAGGCAATAAACAAAGAGCTGAGTAGGCATGAATCAAACAGTCAGCAGGCAAAAATCATGGAACTCAGCTGTGAGGAATCATGCTGCTCAGCTGGCAATAATCAAGCAGCTGAGCAGGCAGGAATTACACAGCACAGCTGGCAATTGTCAAGCAGATGACAGGCAGGAATCATGCAGCTCAGCTGGCAATTGTCAAGCAGATGAGCAGACAGGAATCACCCAGCTCAGCAGGCCCTGATCAGGTGACTGAGAATGCACTGTTCACGTGGCTGATCATACACTGCTCACGTAACTGATCATGCACTGATCACGTAATTGATCATGCACTGATCACGTGGCTGATCATGCAATGATCATGTAGCTACCATGTACTGGTCCCGTGAGTGACCATGCACTGATCACGTAATTGATCATGCACTGATCACGTGGCTGATCATGCACTGAACACGTGACTGATCATGCACAGATCCCGTGACTGATCATGCACAGATCACGTGACTGATCATGCACTGATCACGTGGCTATCACGCACTGCTCACGTGGCTGATCATGCGATGATCACGCAGCTACCATGTACTGGTCACATGACTGATCATGCACTGATCACGTGACTGATCATGCAGTGATCACGTGGCTATCATGCACTACTCACGTGGATCATCATGCAATGATCATGTAGCGACCATGTACAGGTCACGTGAATGATCATACACCCATCAGGTGACTGATCATGCACTGATCACGTGGCTATCGTGCACTGATCACGAGACTGATCATGCACTGATCACGTCTATATCATGCACTGATCACATGACTGCCCATGCACTGATCACGTGGATGATCATACACTAATCATGTGACAGATCATGCACTGATCACGTGGCTGATCATGCACTGATACCGTGACTGAGCATGGACTGATCACATGACTATCATGTAGTGATCACGTGACTTAATGGCGCTGATCATGTGACTGATCATGCGATGATCATGTTTGCTATCATACACTGATCATGTGCCTCTGGAGGCAATAAACAAAGAGCTGAGTAGGCACGAATCATACAGTCAGCAGGCAATAATCATGGAACTCAGCTGTGAGGAATCATGCTGCTCAGCAGGCAATAATCAAGCAGCTGAGCAGGCAGGAATTACGCAGCACAGCTGGCAATTGCCAAGCAGATAACAGGCAGGAATTGTGCAGCTCAGCTGGCAATTGTCAAGCAGATGAGCAGACAGTAGTCACGCAGCTCAGCAGGCCCTGATCACGTGATTGAGCATGCACTGTTCACCTGGCTGATCATACACTGATCACGTGATTGATCATGCACTGATCACGTGGCTATCATGCACTGATCACTTGGCTGGACATACACTGATCACGTGCCTGGTCATGCACTGATCACGTGGCTGATCGTGCACTGCTCACGTGACTGATCATGCACTGATCACGTGGCTGATCATGCACTGATCACGTGACTGATCATGCACTGTTCACGAGACTCATCATGCACTGATCAAGTGGATATCATGCACTGATCACGTGTTTGATCATACACTGTTCACGTGTCTGACCATGCACTGCTCACGTGGCTGATCATACACTGTTCACGTAACTGATCATGCACTGATCACGTAACTGATCATGCACTGATCACGTGGCTGAACATGCACTGTTCACGTGGCTTACCGCACACCTGTCACGTGACTGATCATGCACTGATCACGTGGCACTCATGCACTGATCACGTGGCTGATCATACTCTGCTCACGTAACTGATCATGCACACATCACGTGGCTATCATGCACTTCTCACCTGACTGGTCATGCAATGTTCACGTAGCTACCATGTACTGGTCACGTGACTGATCCTGCTCAGATCACGTAAATGATCATGCACTGTTCAGTTGACTGATCATGTACTGATCACGTGACTGATCATGCACTGATCACGTAGCTATCATGCACTGCTCACGTGGCTGATCATGCAATGTTCACGTAGCAACCATGTACTGGTCACGTGACTGATCATGCATGATCACGTAATTAATCCTGCACTGATCACCTGACTCATCATGCACTGATCACGTCTTTGATCACACACGTATCACCTGACTGATCATGCACTGATCACGTGGCTATCATGCACTAATCACGTGGCTATCATTCACTGATCACGTGGATATCATGCACTGATCAGGTGGCCGATCACACACGTATCACATGACTGATCATGCACTGATCACGTGGCTATCATGCACTGATCACGTGGCTGATCATGCAATGGTCACGTAGCTACAATGTACTGGTCACGTGACTGATCATGCACTGATTACCTAATTGATCATGCACTGATCACGTGGCTGATCATGCACTGAACACGTGAATAATCATGCACTGATCACGTGACTGATCATGCACTGATCACGTGGCTATCATGCACTGCTAACTTGGCTGATCATGCAATGATCACGCAGCAACCATGTAGTGGTCACGTGACTGATCATGCACTGATCAGGTGGCTATCATGCACTAATCACGTGGCTATCATTCACTGATCACGTGGCTATCATGCACTGATCACGTGGCTGATCATGCAATGATCACGTAGCTACAATGTACTGGTCACCTGACTGATCATGCACTGATCACGTAATTGATCATGCACTGATCACGTGGCTGATCATGCACTGAACACGTGAATAATCATGCACTGATCACGTGACTGATCATGCACTGATCATGTGGCTATCATGCACTGCTAACTTGGTTGATCATGCAATGATCACGCAGCTACCATGAACTGGTCACGTGACTGATCATGCACTGATCACGTGGCTATCATGCACTGATCACGTGGCTATCATGCCCTGATCACGTGGCTGATCATGCAATGATCATGTAGCTACCATGCACTGGTCACGTGACTGATCATGCAATGATCAGGTAACTGATCATGCACTGATCACGTGACTGATCATGCACAGATCACGTGACTGATCATGCACTGATCACGTGGCTATCATGCACTGCTCACGTGGCTGATCATGCAATGATCACGCAGCTACCATGTACTGGTCACATGACTGATCATGCACTGATCACATAATTGATCATGCACTGATCACCTGGCTTATCATTCATTGATCATGTGACTGATCATGTGCTGATCATGTTTGGTGTCACACACTGATCATGTGCCTCTGGAGGCAATGAACATAGAGCTGAGTAGGCAGGAATCAGTCAGCAGGCTATAATCATGGAACTCACCTCTGAGAAATCATGCTGCTCAGCTGGCAATAATCAAGTAGATGAGCAGGCAGGAATTACGCAGCACAGGTGGCAATTGTCAAGGAGATGACAGGCAGGAATCGTGCAGCTCAGCTGGAAATTGTCAAGCAGATGAGCAGACAGGAATCACGCAGCTCAGCAGGCCCTGATCACGTGACTGAGCATGCACTGTTCACGTGGATGATCACACACCTATCACGTGACTGATCATGCACTGATCATGTGACTGATCATGCACTGATGACGTGGCTATAATGCACTGATCACTTGGCTGGACATACACTGATCACGTGCCTGGTCATGCACTGATCTTGTGTCTGATCATGCACTCAACACGTGGCTATCATGCACTGCTCACATGGCTGATCATGCAGTGATGACGTGGCTATCATGCACTACTCACGTGGCTGATCATGCACTGGTCACGTGGCTGATCATGCCCTGATCAAGTGGCTATCATGCACTGATCACGTGGCTGATCATGCAATGATCATGAAGCTACCATGTACCGTTCACTTGACCGATCATACTCCCATCAGGTGACTGATCATGCACTGATCACGTGGCTATATTGCACTGTTAACGTGGCTGATCATACACTGATCACCTGCCTGGTCATGCACAGATCAGGTGACTAATCATGAACTGATTACGTAGCTATCATGTAATGATCACCTGGCTGATCATGCACTGATCATTTGGCTATCATGCAATGATCACGTGGCTATCATGCACTGATCACATGGCTCATCATGCACTGATACCGTGACTGAGCATGGACTGATCACATGACTATCATGTAGTGATCACGTGACTTAATGGCGCTGACCATGTGACTGATCATGCGCTGATCATGTTTGCTTTCATACACTGATCATGTGCCTCTGGAGGCAATAAACAAAGAGCTGAGTAGGCACGAATCAAACAGTCAGCAGGCAAAAATCATGGAACTCAGCTGTGAGGAATCATGCTGCTCAGCTGGCAATAATCAAGCAGCTGAGCAGGCAGGAATTACACAGCACAGCTGGCAATTGTCAAGCAGATGACAGGCAGGAATCATGCAGCTCAGCTGGCAATTGTCAAGCAGATGAGCAGACAGGAATCACCCAGCTCAGCAGGCCCTGATCAGGTGACTGAGAATGCACTGTTCACGTGGCTGATCATACACTGCTCACGTAACTGATCATGCACTGATCACGTAATTGATCATGCACTGATCACGTGGCTGATCATGCAATGATCATGTAGCTACCATATACTGGTCCCGGGAGTACCCATGCACTGATCACGTAATTGATCATGCACTGATCACGTGGCTGATCATGCACTGAACACGTGACTGATCATGCACAGATCCCGTGACTGATCATGCACAGATCACGTGACTGATCATGCACTGATCACGTGGCTATCACGCACTGCTCACATGGCTGATCATGCGATGATCACGCAGCTACCATGTACTGGTCACATGACTGATCATGCACTGATCACGTGACTGATCATGCAGTGATCACGTGGCTATCGTGCACTACTCACGTGGCTCATCATGCAATGATCATGTAGCGACCATGTACAGGTCACGTGAATGATCATACACCCATCAGGTGACTGATCATGCACTGATCACGTGGCTATCATGCACTGATCACGAGACTGATCATGCACTGATCACGTCTATATCATGCACTGATCACATGACTGCCCATGCCCTGATCACGTGGATGATCATACACTAATCATGTGACAGATCATGCACTGATCACGTGGCTGATCATGCACTGATACCGTGACTGAGCATGGACTGATCACATGACTATCATGTAGTGATCACGTGACTTAATGGTGCTGATCATGTGACTGATCATGCGCTGATCATGTTTGCTATCATACACTGATCATGTGCCTCTGGAGGCAATAAACAAAGAGCTGAGTAGGCACGAATCATACAGTCAGCAGGCAATAATCATGGAACTCAGCTGTGAGGAATCATGCTGCTCAGCTGGCAATAATCAAGCAGCTGAGCAGGCAGGAATTACGCAGCACAGCTGGCAATTGTCAAGCAGATGACAGGCAGGAATCGTGCAGCTCAGCTGGCAATTGTCAAGCAGATGAGCAGACAGTAATCACGCAGCTCAGCAGGCCCTGATCACGTGACTGAGCATGCACTGTTCACGTGGCTGATCATACACTGATCACGTGATTGATCATGCACTGATCACTTGGATTTCATGCACTGATCACGTGGCTGATAATACACTGTTCATGTGTCTGACCATGCACTGATCACGTGGCTGATCATACACTGCTCACGTAACTGATCATGCACTGATCACGTGGCTATCATGCACTGAATACGTGGCTGAACATGCACGGTTCACGTGGCTGATCACACACCTGTCACATGACATATCATGCACTGATCACGTGGCACTCATGCACTGATCACGTGGCTGATCATACTCTGCTCATGTAACTCATCATGCACACATCACGTGGCTATCAGGCACTGCTCACGTGGTTCGTCATGGAATGATCAAGAAGCTACCATATACTGGTCACGTGACTGATCATGCACAGATCACGTAAATGATAATGCACTGTTCACGTGACTGATCATGTACTGATCACGTGACTGATCATACACTCATCACGGGACTGATCGTGCAGTGATCACGGCGCTATCATGCATTGACTACATGACTCCACATGCACTGATCACGTGGATGATCATGCACTTATCACCTGACTGCCCATGCACTGATCACGTGGATAAACATACACTGACCATGTGACAGGTCATGCAGTGATCACGCGGCTATCATGCACTGCTCACGTGGCTGATCATGCAATGATCACGTAGCTACCATGTACTGGTCACGTGAGTGATCATGCACTGATCACGTAATTGATCATACACTGATCAGGTGACTTATCATGCACTGTTCACGTGACTGATCATGCACTGATCACGTGAGTGATCATGCACTGATCTCGTTGCTATCATGCACAGTTCACATGGCTGATCATGCAATGATCACGTAGCTACCATGTACTGGTCACGTGACTATCATGCACTGATCACGTAATTGATCATGCACTGATCAAGTGGCTGATCATACACTGATCACGTGACTGATCATGCACTGATCACGTGGCTGATCATGCAATGATCATGTAGCTACCATGTACTGGTCACGTGACTGATCATGCACTGATCACGTGACTGATCATGCACACATCACGTGGCTATCATGCACTACACACGTGGCTCGTCATGCAATGATCACGTAGCTACCATATACTGGTCACGCGACTGATCATGCACAGATCACGTAAATGATCATGCACTGTTCCCGAGACTGATCATGTACTGATCACGTGACTGATCATGCACTGATCACGTGGCTATCATGCTCTCCTCACGTGGGTGATCATGCAATGATCATGTAGCAACCATGTACTGGTCACCTGACTGATCATGCACTGATCATGTAATTGATCCAGCACTGATCATGTGGCTCATCATGCACTGATCACGTGACTGTTCTCAAACTGATCACTTGACTGATCATGCACTGATCACGTAGGTATCATGCACTGATCACGTGGCTGATCATACACTGTTCACGTGTCTATCATGCAGTGCTCACGTGGCTGATCCTGCAATGATCACGAAGCTTACATGTACTGGTCACGTGACTGATCATGCAATGGTAACGTAATTGATCATGCACTGATCACGTGACTGATATTGTACTGATCACGTGATTGATCATGCACTGATCACGTGTCTATCATGCACTGCTTACGTGGCTGATCATACAATGTTCACATAGCGACCATGTACTGGTCACATGACTGATAATGCACTGATCACGTAATTGATCATGCACTGATCAAGTGGCTGATCATACACTGATCCCGTGGCTGATCATGCACTGATCACGTGGCTATCATGCACTGATCACGTGGCTGATCATACACTGATCACGTGACTGATCATGCACTGTTCACGAGACTGATCATGCACTGATCCCTTGGATATCATGCACTGATCACGTGTTTGATCATACACTGTTCACGTGTCTGACCATGCACTGCTCACGTGGCTGATCATGCACTGATCACGTGGCTGATCATGCACTAATCACGTGACTGGTCATGCACTGATCACGTGGCTGATCATGCACTGATCACGTGACTGATCATGCACTAATCACGTGACTGGTCATGCACTGATCACGTGGCTGATCATGCACTGATCACGTGACTGATCATGCACACATCACGTGGCTATCATGCACTACACACGTGGCTCGTCATGCAATGATCACGTAGCTACCATATACTGGTCACGTGACTGATCATGCACTGATCACGTGGCTGATCATGCACTGATCACGTGACTGATCATGCACTGTTCACGAGACTCATCATGCACAGATCACGTGGATATCATGCACTGATCACGTGTTTGATCATACACTGTTCACGTGTCTGACCATGCACTGCTCACGTGGCTGGTCATACACTGTTCACGTAACTGATCATGCACTGATCACGTGGATATCATGCACTGATTACGTGGCTGAACATGCACTGTTCACGTGGCTTACCACACACCTGTCACGTGACTGAACATGCACTGATCACGTGGCACTCATGCACTGATCACGTGGCTGATCATACTCTGCTCACGTAACTGATCATGCACACATCACGTGGCTATCATGCACTTCTCACCTGGCTGGTCATGCAATGTTCACATAGCTACCATATACTGGTCACGTGACTGATCATGCTCAGATCACGTAAATGATCAGGCACTGTTCAGTTGACTGATCATGTACTGATCACGTGACTGATCATGCATTGATCACGTGGCTATCATGCACTGCTCACGTGGTTGATCATGCAATGATCACGTAGCAACCATGTACTGGTCACGTGACTGATCATGCACTGATCACGTAATTAATCCTGCACTGATCACCTGACTCATCATGCACTGATCACGTGGCTGATCACACACATATCACGTGAGTGATCATGCACTCATCACGTGAATATCATGCACTGATCACTTGTTTGTTCTTACACTGTTCACGTGTCTGACCATGCACTGCTCACGTGGCTGATCATGCACTGATCACTTGACTGATCATGCACTGATCACGTGAATTCTCATGCACTGATCACCTGGCTATCATACACTGATCACATGGCTGGTCATACACTGATCACGTGCCTGGTCATGCACAGATCACGTGACTAATCATGAACTGATCACGTAGCAATCATTCACTGATCACCTGGCTGATCATGCACTGATCACGTGACTTATCATGCACTGATCACGTGACTATCATACACTGATCACATGGCTGGTCATACACTGATCCCGTGCCTGGTCATGCACAGATTACATGACTGATCATGCACTGATCACGTCACTGATCATGCACTGATCACGTGGCTATCATGCACTACTCACGTGGATGATCATGCAATGATCATGTAGCTACCATGTACCGGTCACGAGACTGATCATACACCCATCAGGTGACTGATCATGCACTGATCAGGTGGCTATCATGCACTGTTCAAGTGGCTGATCATACACTGATCACCTGCCTGGTCATGCACAGATCACGTGACTAATCATGAACTGATCACGTGGCTCATCATACACTGATAACGTGACGATCATGCACTGATCACGTGGCTATCATGCACTGATCACTTGGCTGGTCATACTGATCACGTGCCTCGTCATGCACTGATCACGTGGCTGATCATGCACTGATCACGTGACTGATCATGCACTGATCACGTGGCTATCATGTAGTGATCACGTGGCTATCATGCACAGATCACATGGCTGATCATGCAATGTTCACGTAGCTACCATATACTGGTCACGTGACTGATCATGCACTGATCATGTGGCTGATCATGCACTGACCACGTGACTGGTCATACACTGTTCACGTAACTGATCATGCACTGATCACGTGGATATCATGCACTGATCACGTGGCTGAACATGCACTGTTCACGTGGCTTACCACACACCTGTCACGTGACTGAATATGCACTGATCACGTGGCACTCATGCACTGATCACGTGGCTGATCATACTCTGCTCACGTAACTGATCATGCACACATCACGAGGCTATCATGCACTTCTCACCTGGCTGGTCATGGAATATTCACGTAGCTACCATATACTGGTCACGTGACTGATCATGCACAGATCACGTAAATGATCATGCACTGATCACGTGACTGATCTTGTACTGATCACATGACTGATCACGCACTGATCACGTGGCTATCATGCACTGCTCACTTGGCTGATCATGAAATGATCACACAGCTACCATGCACTGATCACGTGACTGATCATGCACTGATCACATCACTGATCACGCAGTGATAACGTGCCTATCATGCACTGATCACTTGCCTGGTCATACACTCATCATGCAGCTACCATGTACTGGTCACGTGACTGATCATGCACTGATGACGTAATTGATCATGCACTGATCATGTGGCTGATCATGCACTGATCACTTGACTGATCATGCACTGATCACGTGACTTATCATGCACTGATCACCTGGCTATCATACACTGATCACATGGCTGGTCATACACTGATCACGTGCCTGGTCATGCACAGATCACGTGACTAATCATGAACTGATCACGTAGCAATCATTCACTGATCACCTGGCTGATCATGCACTGATCACGTGACTTATCATGCACTGATCACGTGACTATCATACACTGATCACATGGCTGGTCATACACTGATCCCGTGCCTGGTCATGCACAGATTACATGACTGATCATGCACTGATCACGTCACTGATCATGCACTGATCACGTGGCTATCATGCACTACTCACGTGGATGATCATGCAATGATCATGTATCTACCATGTACCGGTCACGTGACTGATCATACACCCATCAGGTGACTGATCATGCACTGATCACGTGGCTATCATGCACTGTTCAAGTGGCTGATCATACACTGATCACCTGCTTGGTCATGCACAGATCACGTGACTATTCATGAACTGATCACGTAGCAATCATTCACTGATCACCTGGCTGATCATGCACTGATCACGTGGCTATCATGCAATGATCACGTGGCTATCATGCACTGATCACGTGGCTCATCATGCACTGATACCGTGACTGAGCATGGACTGATCACATGACTATCATGTAGTGATCACGTGACTTAATGGCGCTGACAATGTGACTGATCATGCGCTGAGCATGTTTGCTATGATACACTGATCATGTGCCTCTGGAGGCAATAAACAAAGAGCTGAGTAGGCATAAATCAAACAGTCAGCAGGCAATAATCATGGAACTCAGCTGTGAGGAATCATGCTGCTCAGCTGGCAATAATCAAGCAGCTGAGCAGGCAGGAATTACGCAGCACAGCTGGCAATTGTCAAGCAGATGACAGGCAGGAATCGTGCAGCTCAGCTGGCAATTGTCAAGCAGATGAGCAGACAGTAATCACGCAGCTCAGCAGGCCCTGATCACGTGACTGAGCATGCACTGTTCACCTGGCTGATCATACACAGATCACGTGATTGATCAAGCACTGATCACTTGGATATCATGCACTGATCACGTGGCTAATCATACACTGTTCACGTGTCTGACCATTCACTGATCACGTGGCTGATCATACACTTCTCACGTAACTGATCATGCACTGATCACGTAACTGATCATGCACTGATCACGTTGCTATCATGCACTGAATACGTGGCTGAACATGCACGGTTCACGTGGCTGATCACACACCTGTCACATGACATATCATGCACTGATCACTTGGCACTCATGCACTGATCACGTGGCTGATCATACTCTGCTCATGTAACTCATCATGCACACATCACGTGGCTACCAGGCACTGCTCACGTGGTTATCAGGCACGGCTCACGTGGTTCGTCATGGAATGATCAAGAAGCTACCATATACTGGTCACATGCACAGATCACGTAAATAATAATGCACTGTTCACGTGACTGATCATGTACTGATCACGTGACTGATCATACACTCATCACGGGACTGATCGTGCAGTGATCACGGCGCTATCATGCATTGACTACATGACTCCACATGCACTGATCACGTGGATGATCATGCACTTATCACCTGACTGCCCATGCACTGATCACGTGGATAAACATACACTGACCATGTGACAGGTCATGCAGTGATCACGCGGCTATCATGCACTGCTCTCGTGGCTGATCATGCAATGATCACGTAGCTACCATGTACTGGTCACGTGAGTGATCATGCACTGATCACGTAATTGATCATACACTGATCAGGTGACTTATCATGCACTGTTCACGTGACTGATCATGCACTGATCACGTGAGTGATCATGCACTGATCTCGTTGCTATCATGCACGGTTCACATGGCTGATCATGCAATGATCACGTAGCTACCATGTACTGGTCACGTGACTATCATGCACTGATCACGTAATTGATCATGCACTGATCAAGTGGCTGATCATACACTGATCACGTGACTGATCATGCACTGATCACGTGGCTGATCATGCAATGATCATGTAGCTACCATGTACTGGTCACGTGACTGATCATGCACTGATCACGTAATTGATCATGCACTGATCACGTGGCTGATCATGCACTAATCACGTGACTGGTCATGCCCTGATCACGTGGCTGATCATGCACTGATCACGTGACTGATCATGCACACATCACGTGGCTATCATGCACTGCACACGTGGCTCGTCATGCAATGATCACGTAGCTACCATATACTGGTCACGCGACTGATCATGCACAGATCACGTAAATGATCATGCACTGTTCCCGAGACTGATCATGTACTGATCACGTGACTGATCATGCACTGATCACGTGGCTATCATGCTCTCCTCACGTGGGTGATAATGCAATGATCATGTAGCAACCATGTACTGGTCACCTGACTGATCATGCACTGATCATGTAATTGATCCAGCACTGATCATGTGGCTCATCATGCACTGATCACGTGACTGTTCTCAAACTGATCACTTGACTGATCATGCACTGATCACGTAGGTATCATGCACTGATCACGTGGCTGATCATACACTGTTCACGTGTCTATCATGCAGTGCTCACGTGGCTGATCCTGCAATGATCACGTAGCTTACATGTACTGGTCACGTGACTGATCATGCAATGGTAACGTAATTGATCATGCACTGATCACGTGACTGATATTGTACTGATCACGTAATTGATCATGCACTGATCACGTGTCTATCATGCACTGCTTACGTGGCTGATCATACAATGTTCACATAGCTACCATGTACTGGTCACATGACTGATCATGCACTGATCACGTAATTGATCATGCACTGATCAAGTGGCTGATCATACACTGATCACGTGGCTGATCATGCACTGATCACGTGGCTATCATGCACTGATCACGTGCTGATCATACACTGATCACGTGACTGATCATGCACTGTTCACGAGACTGATCATGCACTGATCCCGTGGATATCATGCACTGATCACGTGTTTGATCATACACTGTTCACGTGTCTGACCATGCACTGCTCACGTGGCTGATCATACACTGTTCACGTAACTGATCATGCACTGATCACGTGGATATCATGAACTGATCACGTGGCTGAACATGCACTGTTCACGTGGCTTATCACACACCTGTCACGTGACTGATCATGCACTGATCACGTGGCCCTCATGCACTGATCACGTGGCTGATCATATTCTGCTCACGTAACTGATCATGCACACATCAGGTGGCTATCATGCACTTCTCACCTGGCTGGTCATGCAATGTTCACGTAGGTACAATATACTGGTCACTTGACTGATCATGCACAGATCACGTAAATGATCATGCACTGTTCACGTGACTGATCATGTACTGATCATGTGACTGATCACACACTGATCACGTGGCTATCATGCACTGCTCACGTGGCTGATCATGCATTGATAACGTAGCAACCATGTACTGGTCACGTGACTGATCATGCACTGATCACGTGGCTGATCACACACGTATCACGTTTCTGAATATGCACTGATCACGTGGTTATCATGCACTGATCACGTGGCTATCATTCACTGATCACGTGGATATCATGCACGGATCACGTGGCTGATCACACACGTATCACGTGCTTGGTCATGCACTGATCACGTGACTATCATGCACTGATCACGTGGCTATCATTCACTGATCACGTGTCTGACCATGCACTGATCACGTGGCTGATCATACACTGCTCACGTAATTGATCATGCACTGATCATGTGGCTGATCATGCACTGATTACGTGGCTGATCATGCACTGATCACGTGACAGATCATGCACTGATCACGTGACTGATCATGCACTGATCACTTGGCTGGTCATACACTGATCACGAAGCTACCATGTACTGGTCACGTGACTGATCATGCACTGATGACGTAATTGATCATGCACTGATCATGTGGCTGATCATGCACTGATCACTTGACTGATCATGCACTGATCACGTGACTTATCATGCACTGATCACGTGGCTATCATACACTGATCACATGGCTGGTAATACACTGATCACGTAATTGATCATGCACTGATCATGTGGCTGATCATGCACTGATCACGTGGCTGATCATGCACAGATTACATGACTGATCATGCCCTGATCACGTCACTGATCATGCACTGATCACATGGCTATCATGCACTACTCAAGTGGCTGATCATGCAATGATCATGTAGCTACCATGTATCGGTCACGTGACTGATCATACACCCATCAGGTGACTCATCATGCACTGATCACGTGGCTATCATGCACTGTTCACGTGGCTGATCATACACTGATCACCTGCCTGGTCATGCACAGATCACGTGACTAATCATGAACTGATCACCTAGCAATCATTCACTGATCACCTGGCTGATCATGCACTGATCACGTGGATATCATGCAATGATCACGTGGCTATCATGCACTGAACACGTGGCTGATCATGCACTGATACCGTGACTGAGCATGGACTGATCACATGACTATCATGTAGTGATCACGTGACTTAATGGCGCGGATCATGTGACTGATCATGCGCTGAGCATGTTTGCTATCATACACTGATCATGTGCCTCTGGAGGCAATAAACAAAGAGCTGAGTAGGCACGAATCAAACAGTCAGCAGGCAATAATCATGGAACTCAGCTGTGAGGAATCATGCTGCTCAGCTGGCAATAATCAAGCAGCTGAGCAGGCAGGAATTACACAGCACAGCTGGCAATTGTCAAGCAGATGACAGGCAGGAATCATGCAGCTCAGCTGGCAATTGTCAAGCAGATGAGCAGACAGGAATCACGCAGCTCAGCAGGCCCTGATCACGTGACTGAGCATGCACTGTTCACCTGGCTGATCATACACTGATCACGTGATTGATCAAGCACTGATCACTTGGATATCATGCACTGATCACGTGGCTGATCATTCACTGATCACGTGGCTGACCATGCACTGATCACGTGACTGATCATACACTGATCACGTGACTGATCATGCACTGACCACGTGGCTATCATGCACTGATCACTTTGCTGGTCATACTGATCACGTGCCTCGTCATGCACTGATCACGGGGCTGATCATGCACTGATCACGTGACTGATCATGCACTGATCACGTGGCTATCATGCAGTGATCACGTGGCTATCATGCACAGATCACATGGCTGATCATGCAATGTTCACGTAGCTACCATATACTGGTCACGTGACTGATCATGCACTGATCACGTGGCTGATCATGCACTGATCACGTGACTGATCATGCACTGTTCACGAGACTCATCATGCACAGATCACGTGGCACTCATGCACTGATCACGTGGCTGATCATACTCTGCTCACGTAACTGATCATGCACACATGACGCGGCTATCATGCACTTCTCACCTGGCTGGTCATGCAATGTTCATATAGCTACCATATACTGGTCACGTGACTGATCATGCTCAGATCACGTCAATGATCAGGCACTGTTCCCGAGACTGATCATGTACTGATCACGTGACTGATCATGCACTGATCATGTGGCTATCATGCACTGCTCACGTGGTTGATCATGCAATGATCACGTAGCAACCATGTACTGGTCACGTGACTGATCATGCACTGATCACGTTAATTAATCCTGCACTGATCACCTGACTCATCATGCACTGATCACGTGGCTGATCACACACATATCACGTGACTGATCATGCACTCATCACGTGGATATCATGCACTGATCACTTGTTTGTTCATACACTGTTCACGTGTCTGACCATGCACTGCTCACGTGGCTGATCATACACTGTTCACGTAACTGATCATGCACTGATCACGTGGATATCATGCACTGATCACGTGGCTGAACATGCACTGTTCACGTGGCTTATCACACACCTGTCACGTGACTGATCATGCACTGATCACGTGGTACTCATGCACTGATCACGTGGCTGATCATATTCTGCTCACATAACTGATCATGCACACATCAGGTGGCTATCATGCACTTGTCACCTGGCTGGTCATGTAATATTCACGTAGCTACCATATACTTGTCACGTGACTGATCATGCACAGATCACGTAAATGATCATGCACTGATCACGTGACTGATCATGTACTGATCACATGACTGATCAGCACTGATCACGTGGCTATCATGCACTGATCACTTGGCTGATCATGAAATGATCACCCAGCTACCATGTACTGGTCACGTGACTGATCATGCACTGATCACGTGGCTGATCATGCAGTGATAACGTGCCTAACATGCACTGATCACTTGGCTGGTCATACACTCATCACGCAGCTACCATGTACTGGTCACGTGACTGATCATGCACTGATGACGTAATTGATCATGCACTGATCATGTGGCTGATCGTGCACTGATCACTTGACTGATCATGCACTGATCACGTGACTTATCATGCACTGATCACCTGGCTATCATACACTGATCACATGGCTGGTCATACACTGATCACGTGCCTGGTCATGCACAGATCACGTGACTAATCATGAACTGATCACGTAGCAATCATTCACTGATCACCTGGCTGATCATGCACTGATCACGTGACTTATCATGCACTGATCACGTGACTATCATACACTGATCACATGGCTGGTCATACACTGATCCCGTGCCTGGTCATGCACAGATTACATGACTGATCATGCACTGATCACGTCACTGATCATGCACTGATCACGTGGCTATCATGCACTACTCACGTGGATGATCATGCAATGATCATGTAGCTACCATGTACCGGTCACGTGACTGATCATACACCCATCAGGTGACTGATCATGCACTGATCACGTGGCTATCATGCACTGTTCAAGTGGCTGATCATACACTGATCACCTGCCTGGTCATGCACAGATCACGTGACTAATCATGAACTGATCACGTAGCAATCATTCACTGATCACCTGGCTGATCATGCACTGATCACGTGGCTATCATGCAATGATCACGTGGCTATCATGCACTGATCACGTGGCTCATCAAGCACTGATACCGTGACTGACCATGGACTGATCACATGACTATCATGTAGTGATCACGTGACTTAATGGCGCTGACAATGTGACTGATCATGCGCTGAGCATGTTTGCTATCATACACTGATCATGTGCCTCTGGAGGCAATAAACAAAGAGCTGAGTAGGCATAAATCAAACAGTCAGCAGGCAATAATCATGGAACTCAGCTGTGAGGAATCATGCTGCTCAGCTGGCAATAATCAAGCAGCTGAGCAGGCAGGAATTACGCAGCACAGCTGGCAATTGTCAAGCAGATGACAGGCAGGAATCGTGCAGCTCAGCTGGCAATTGTCAAGCAGATGAGCAGACAGTAATCACGCAGCTCAGCAGGCCCTGATCACGTGACTGAGCATGCACTGTTCACCTGGCTGATCATACACAGATCACGTGATTGATCAAGCACTGATCACTTGGATATCATGCACTGATCACGTGGCTAATCATACACTGTTCACGTGTCTGACCATGCACTGATCACGTGGCTGATCATACACTTCTCACGTAACTGATCAAGCACTGATCACTTGGATATCATGCACTGATCACGTGGCTAATCATACACTGTTCACGTGTCTGACCATGCACTGATCACGTGGCTGATCATACACTTCTCACGTAACTGATCATGCACTGATCACGTAACTGATCATGCACTGATCACGTGGCTGATCATGCAATGATTACGTAGCTACCATGTACTGGTCCCGGGAGTGATCATGCACTGATCACGTAATTGATCATGCACTGATCACGTGGCTGATCATGCACTGAACACGTGACTGATCATGCACTGTTCAAGTTCCTGGTCATGCACAGATCACGTGACTAATCATGAACTGATCACGGGGCTATAATTCACTGATCACGTGGATATCATGCATTGATTACGTGCCTGTCATGCACAGATCACGAGACTGATCATGCACTGATCACGTGGATATCATGCACTGATCACGTGGCTGATCATACACTGTTCACGTGTCTGACCATGCACTGCTCACGTGGCTGATCATACACTGTTCATGTAACTGATCATGCACTTATCACGTGGCTGAACATGCACTGTTCACGTGGCTTATCACACACCTGTCACGTGACTGATCATGCACTGATCACGTGGCACTCATGCGCTGATCACGTGGCTGATCATACTCTGTTCACGTAACTGATCATGCACACATCAGGTGGCTATCATGCACTTCTCACCTGGCTGGTCATGCAATGTTCATGTAGCTACCATATACTGGTCACGTGACTGATCATGCACAGATCACGTAAATGATCATGCACTGTTCACGTGACTGATCATGTACTGATTACGTGAGTGATCATGCACTGATCACGTGGCTATCATGCACTGCTCACGTGGCTGATCATGCAATGGTCACGTAGCAACCATGTACTGATCACGTGACTGATCATGCACTGATCACGTAATTAATCCTGCACTGATCACCTGACTCATCATGCACTGATCACGTGGCTGATCACACACGTATCACGTGACTGATCATGCACTGATCACGTGGTTATCATACACTGATCACGTGGCTATCATTCACTGATCACGTGGATATCATGCACGGATCACGTGGCTGATCACACACGTATCACGTGACTGATCATGCACTGATCACGTGGCTATCATGCACTGATCACGTGGCTATCATGCACTGATCACGTGGCTGATCATGGAATGATCACGGAGCTACCATGTACTGGTCACGTGACTGATCTTGCACTGATTACGTAATTGATCATGCCCTGATCACGTGGCTGATCAGGCACTGATCATGTGGCTATCATGCACTGCTAACATGGCTGGTCATGAAATGATCACGCAGCTACCATGTACTGGTCACGTGACTGACAATGCACTGATCATGTGGCTGATTATGCAGTGATCACCTGACTGATCATGCACTGATCACGTGACGGATCATGCACTGATAACGTGGCTATCATGCACTGATCACTTGACTTGACATACACTGATCACGCAGATACCATGTACTGATCACGTGACTGATCATGCACTGATCATGTAGCTGATCATGCACTGATCACGTGACTGATCATGCACTGATCATGTGACTTATCATGCACTGATCACGTGGCTATCATGCACCGATCACATGGCTGGTCATACACTGCTCACGTGCCTGGTCATGCACAGATTACATGACTGATCATGCACTCATCACGTCACTGATCATGCACTGATCACGTGGCTATCATGCACTACTCACGTGGCTGATCATGCAATGATCATGTAGCTACCATGTACCGGTCACGTGACTGATCATACACCCATCAGGTGACTGATCATGCCCTGATCACGTGGCTATCATGCACTGTTCACGTGGCTGATCATACAATGATCACCTGCCTGGTCATGCACAGATCACGTGACTAATCATGAACTGATCACGTAGCAATCATTCACTGATCACCTGGCTGATCATGCACTGATCACGTGGCTATCATGCAATGATCATGTGGCTATCATGCACTGATCACGTGGCTTATCATGCACTGATACCGTGACTGAGCATGGACTGATCACATGACTATCATGTAGTGATCACGTGACTTAATGGCGCTGACCATGTGACTGATCATGAGCTGAGCATGTTTGCTATCATGCACTGATCATGTGCCTCTGGAGGCAATAAACAAAGAGCTGAGTAGGCATGAATCAAACAGTCAGCAGGCAACAATCATGGAACTCAGCTGTGAGGAATCATGCTGCTCAGCTGGCAATAATCAAGCAGCTGAGCAGGCAGGAATTACACAGCACAGCTGGCAATTGTCAAGCAGATGACAGGCAGGAATCATGCAGCTCAGCTGGCAATTGTCAAGCAGATGAGCAGACAGTAATCACGCAGCTCAGCAGGCCCGGATCACGTGACGGAGCATGCACTGTTCACCTGGCTGATCATACACTGATCACGTGATTGATCATGCACTGATCACTTGGATATCATGCACTGATCACGTGGCTAATCATACACTGTTCACGGGTCTGACCATGCACTGATCACGTGGCTGATCATGCAATGATCACGTAGCTACCATGTACTGGTCCCGTGTGTGATCATGCACTGATCACGTAATTGACCATGCACTGATCACGTGGCTGATCATGCACTGAAAACGTGACTGATCATGCACTGATCACGTGGCTGATCATGCACTGATCACGTGACTGATCATGCACTGTTCACGAGACTCATCATGCACAGATCACGTGGATATCATGCACTGATCACGTGCTTGATCATACACTGTTCACGTGTCTGACCATGCACTGCTCACGTGGCTGGTCATACACTGTTCACGTAACTGATCATGCACTGATCACGTGGATATCATGCACTGATCACGTGGCTGAACATTCACTGTTCACGTGGCTTACCACACACCTGTCACGTGACTGAATATGCACTGATCACGTGACACTCATGCACTGATCACGTGGCTGATCATACTCTGCTCACGTAACTGATCATGCACACATCACGTGGCTATCATGCACTTCTCATCTGGTTGGTCATGCAATGTTCACATAGCTACCATATACTGATCACGTGACTGATCATGCACTGATCACGTGGCTATCATGCACTGCTCACGTGGTTGATCATGCAATGATCACGTAGCAACCATGTACTGGTCACGTGACTGATCATGCACTGATCACGTAATTAATCCTGCACTGATCACCTGACTCATCATGCACTGATCACGTGGCTGATCACACACATATCACGTGACTGATCATGCACTCATCACGTGGATATCATGCACTGATCACTTGTTTGTTCATACACTGTTCACGTGTCTGACCATGCACTGCTCACGTGGCTGATCATACACTGTTCACGTAACTGATCATGCACTGATCACGTGGATATCATGCACTGATCACGTGGCTGAACATGCACTGTTCACGTGGCTTATCACACACCTGTCACGTGACTGATCATGCACTGATCACGTGGTACTCATGCACTGATCACGTGGCTGATCATATTCTGCTCACATAACTGATCATGCACACATCAGGTGGCTATCATGCACTTGTCACCTGGCTGGTCATGTAATATTCACGTAGCTACCATATACTTGTCACGTGACTGATCATGCACAGATCACGTAAATGATCATGCACTGATCACGTGACTGATCATGTACTGATCACATGACTGATCAGCACTGATCACGTGGCTATCATGCACTGATCACTTGGCTGATCATGAAATGATCACCCAGCTACCATGTACTGGTCACGTGACTGATCATGCACTGATCACGTGGCTGATCATGCAGTGATAACGTGCCTAACATGCACTGATCACTTGGCTGGTCATACACTCATCACGCAGCTACCATGTACTGGTCACGTGACTGATCATGCACTGATGACGTAATTGATCATGCACTGATCATGTGGCTGATCGTGCACTGATCACTTGACTGATCATGCACTGATCACGTGACTTATCATGCACTGATCACCTGGCTATCATACACTGATCACATGGCTGGTCATACACTGATCACGTGCCTGGTCATGCACAGATCACGTGACTAATCATGAACTGATCACGTAGCAATCATTCACTGATCACCTGGCTGATCATGCACTGATCACGTGACTTATCATGCACTGATCACGTGACTATCATACACTGATCACATGGCTGGTCATACACTGATCCCGTGCCTGGTCATGCACAGATTACATGACTGATCATGCACTGATCACGTCACTGATCATGCACTGATCACGTGGCTATCATGCACTACTCACGTGGATGATCATGCAATGATCATGTAGCTACCATGTACCGGTCACGTGACTGATCATACACCCATCAGGTGACTGATCATGCACTGATCACGTGGCTATCATGCACTGTTCAAGTGGCTGATCATACACTGATCACCTGCCTGGTCATGCACAGATCACGTGACTAATCATGAACTGATCACGTAGCAATCATTCACTGATCACCTGGCTGATCATGCACTGATCACGTGGCTATCATGCAATGATCACGTGGCTATCATGCACTGATCACGTGGCTCATCAAGCACTGATACCGTGACTGAGCATGGACTGATCACATGACTATCATGTAGTGATCACGTGACTTAATGGCGCTGACAATGTGACTGATCATGCGCTGAGCATGTTTGCTATCATACACTGATCATGTGCCTCTGGAGGCAATAAACAAAGAGCTGAGTAGGCATAAATCAAACAGTCAGCAGGCAATAATCATGGAACTCAGCTGTGAGGAATCATGCTGCTCAGCTGGCAATAATCAAGCAGCTGAGCAGGCAGGAATTACGCAGCACAGCTGGCAATTGTCAAGCAGATGACAGGCAGGAATCGTGCAGCTCAGCTGGCAATTGTCAAGCAGATGAGCAGACAGTAATCACGCAGCTCAGCAGGCCCTGATCACGTGACTGAGCATGCACTGTTCACCTGGCTGATCATACACAGATCACGTGATTGATCAAGCACTGATCACTTGGATATCATGCACTGATCACGTGGCTAATCATACACTGTTCACGTGTCTGACCATGCACTGATCACGTGGCTGATCATACACTTCTCACGTAACTGATCAAGCACTGATCACTTGGATATCATGCACTGATCACGTGGCTAATCATACACTGTTCACGTGTCTGACCATGCACTGATCACGTGGCTGATCATACACTTCTCACGTAACTGATCATGCACTGATCACGTAACTGATCATGCACTGATCACGTGGCTGATCATGCAATGATTACGTAGCTACCATGTACTGGTCCCGGGAGTGATCATGCACTGATCACATAATTGATCATGCACTGATCACGTGGCTGATCATGCACTGAACACGTGACTGATCATGCACTGTTCAAGTTCCTGGTCATGCACAGATCACGTGACTAATCATGAACTGATCACGGGGCTATAATTCACTGATCACGTGGATATCATGCATTGATTACGTGCCTGTCATGCACAGATCACGAGACTGATCATGCACTGATCACGTGGATATCATGCACTGATCACGTGGCTGATCATACACTGTTCACGTGTCTGACCATGCACTGCTCACGTGGCTGATCATACACTGTTCATGTAACTGATCATGCACTTATCACGTGGCTGAACATGCACTGTTCACGTGGCTTATCACACACCTGTCACGTGACTGATCATGCACTGATCACGTGGCACTCATGCGCTGATCACGTGGCTGATCATACTCTGTTCACGTAACTGATCATGCACACATCAGGTGGCTATCATGCACTTCTCACCTGGCTGGTCATGCAATGTTCATGTAGCTACCATATACTGGTCACGTGACTGATCATGCACAGATCACGTAAATGATCATGCACTGTTCACGTGACTGATCATGTACTGATTACGTGAGTGATCATGCACTGATCACGTGGCTATCATGCACTGCTCACGTGGCTGATCATGCAATGGTCACGTAGCAACCATGTACTGATCACGTGACTGATCATGCACTGATCACGTAATTAATCCTGCACTGATCACCTGACTCATCATGCACTGATCACGTGGCTGATCACACACGTATCACGTGACTGATCATGCACTGATCACGTGGTTATCATACACTGATCACGTGGCTATCATTCACTGATCACGTGGATATCATGCACGGATCACGTGGCTGATCACACACGTATCACGTGACTGATCATGCACTGATCACGTGGCTATCATGCACTGATCACGTGGCTATCATGCACTGATCACGTGGCTGATCATGGAATGATCACGGAGCTACCATGTACTGGTCACGTGACTGATCTTGCACTGATTACGTAATTGATCATGCCCTGATCACGTGGCTGATCAGGCACTGATCATGTGGCTATCATGCACTGCTAACATGGCTGGTCATGAAATGATCACGCAGCTACCATGTACTGGTCACGTGACTGACAATGCACTGATCATGTGGCTGATTATGCAGTGATCACCTGACTGATCATGCACTGATCACGTGACGGATCATGCACTGATAACGTGGCTATCATGCACTGATCACTTGACTTGACATACACTGATCACGCAGATACCATGTACTGATCACGTGACTGATCATGCACTGATCATGTAGCTGATCATGCACTGATCACGTGACTGATCATGCACTGATCATGTGACTTATCATGCACTGATCACGTGGCTATCATGCACCGATCACATGGCTGGTCATACACTGCTCACATGCCTGGTCATGCACAGATTACATGACTGATCATGCACTCATCACGTCACTGATCATGCACTGATCACGTGGCTATCATGCACTACTCACGTGGCTGATCATGCAATGATCATGTAGCTACCATGTACCGGTCACGTGACTGATCATACACCCATCAGGTGACTGATCATGCCCTGATCACGTGGCTATCATGCACTGTTCACGTGGCTGATCATACAATGATCACCTGCCTGGTCATGCACAGATCACGTGACTAATCATGAACTGATCACGTAGCAATCATTCACTGATCACCTGGCTGATCATGCACTGATCACGTGGCTATCATGCAATGATCATGTGGCTATCATGCACTGATCACGTGGCTTATCATGCACTGATACCGTGACTGAGCATGGACTGATCACATGACTATCATGTAGTGATCACGTGACTTAATGGCGCTGACCATGTGACTGATCATGAGCTGAGCATGTTTGCTATCATGCACTGATCATGTGCCTCTGGAGGCAATAAACAAAGAGCTGAGTAGGCATGAATCAAACAGTCAGCAGGCAACAATCATGGAACTCAGCTGTGAGGAATCATGCTGCTCAGCTGGCAATAATCAAGCAGCTGAGCAGGCAGGAATTACACAGCACAGCTGGCAATTGTCAAGCAGATGACAGGCAGGAATCATGCAGCTCAGCTGGCAATTGTCAAGCAGATGAGCAGACAGTAATCACGCAGCTCAGCAGGCCCGGATCACGTGACGGAGCATGCACTGTTCACCTGGCTGATCATACACTGATCACGTGATTGATCATGCACTGATCACTTGGATATCATGCACTGATCACGTGGCTAATCATACACTGTTCACGGGTCTGACCATGCACTGATCACGTGGCTGATCATGCAATGATCACGTAGCTACCATGTACTGGTCCCGTGTGTGATCATGCACTGATCACGTAATTGACCATGCACTGATCACGTGGCTGATCATGCACTGAAAACGTGACTGATCATGCACTGATCACGTGGCTGATCATGCACTGATCACGTGACTGATCATGCACTGTTCACGAGACTCATCATGCACAGATCACGTGGATATCATGCACTGATCACGTGCTTGATCATACACTGTTCACGTGTCTGACCATGCACTGCTCACGTGGCTGGTCATACACTGTTCACGTAACTGATCATGCACTGATCACGTGGATATCATGCACTGATCACGTGGCTGAACATTCACTGTTCACGTGGCTTACCACACACCTGTCACGTGACTGAATATGCACTGATCACGTGGCACTCATGCACTGATCACGTGGCTGATCATACTCTGCTCACGTAACTGATCATGCACACATCACGTGGCTATCATGCACTTCTCATCTGGTTGGTCATGCAATGTTCACATAGCTACCATATACTGGTCACGTGACTGATCATGCTCAGATCACGTAAATGATCAGGCACTGTTCAGTTGACTGATCATGTACTGATCACGTGACTGATCATGCACTGATCACGTGGCTGATCATGCAATGATTACGTAGCTACCATGTACTGGTCCCGGGAGTGATCATGCACTGATCACGTAATTGATCATGCACTGATCACGTGGCTGATCATGCACTGAACACGTGACTGATCATGCACTGTTCAAGTTCCTGGTCATGCACAGATCACGTGACTAATCATGAACTGATCACGGGGCTATAATTCACTGATCACGTGGATATCATGCATTGATTACGTGCCTGTCATGCACAGATCACGAGACTGATCATGCACTGATCACGTGGATATCATGCACTGATCACGTGGCTGATCATACACTGTTCACGTGTCTGACCATGCACTGCTCACGTGGCTGATCATACACTGTTCATGTAACTGATCATGCACTTATCACGTGGATATCATGCACTGATCACGTGGCTGAACATGCACTGTTCACGTGGCTTATCACACACCTGTCACGTGACTGATCATGCACTGATCACGTGGCACTCATGCGCTGATCACGTGGCTGATCATACTCTGTTCACGTAACTGATCATGCACACATCAGGTGGCTATCATGCACTTCTCACCTGGCTGGTCATGCAATGTTCATGTAGCTACCATATACTGGTCACGTGACTGATCATGCACAGATCACGTAAATGATCATGCACTGTTCACGTGACTGATCATGTACTGATCACGTGAGTGATCATGCACTGATCACGTGGCTATCATGCACTGCGCACGTGGCTGATCATGCAATGGTCACGTAGCAACCATGTACTGATCACGTGACTGATCATGCACTGATCACGTAATTAATCCTGCACTGATCACCTGACTCATCATGCACTGATCACGTGGCTGATCACACACGTATCACGTGACTGATCATGCACTGATCACGTGGCTGATCATACACTGCTCACGTAACTGATCATGCACTGATCACGTGGCTATTATGCACTGAATACGTGGTTGAACATGCACTGTTCACGTGGCTGATCACACACCTGTCACGTGACATAACATGCACTGATCACGTGGCACTCATGCACTGATCACGTGGCTGATCATACTCTGCTCACGTAACTCATCATGCACACATCACGTTTCTATCATGCACTGCTCACGTGGCTCGTCATGGAATGATCACGTAGCTACCATATACTGGTCACGTGACTGATCATGCACAGATCACGTAAATGATCATGCACTGTTCACGTGACTGATCATGTACTGATCACGTGACTGATCATGCACTGATCACGTGGCTGATCATGCACTGATCACGTGACTGATCATGCACTGATCACGTGACTGATCATGCACTGATCACATAATTGATCCTGCACTGATCACATGGCTCATCACGCACTGATCCGTTGGCTGATCACACACGTATCACGTGACTGATCATGTACAGATCACGTGAATAATCATGAAGTGATCACGTGGCTATGTTGCACTGATCACGTGGATATCATGCACTGATCATGTGGCTGATCACACACGTATCACGTGACTGATCATGCACTGATCACGTGGCTATCATGCAGTGATCACGTGGCTATCATGCACTGATCACGTGGCTGATCATGCAATGATCACGTAGCTACCATGCACTGGTCACGTGACTGATCATGCACTGATCAGGTAATTGATCATGCACTGATCACGTGACTGATCATGCACAGATCACGTGACTGATCATGCACAGATCACGTGACTGATCATGCACTGGTCACGTGGCTATCATGCACTGCTCACGTGGCTGATCATGCAATGATCACGCAGCTACCATGTACTGGTCACATGACTGATCATGCACTGATCACATAATTGATCATGCACTGTTCACCTGGCTTATCATGCATTGATCATGTGACTGATCATGTGCTGATCATGTTTGGTGTCACACACTGATCATGTGCCTCTGGAGGCAATGAACATAGAGCTGAGTAGGCAGGAATCAGTCAGCAGGCTATAATCATGGAACTCACCTCTGAGAAATCATGCTGCTCAGCTGGCAATAATCAAGTAGATGAGCAGGCAGGAATTACGCAGCACAGGTGGCAATTGTCAAGGAGATGACAGGCAGGAATCGTGCAGCTCAGCTGGAAATTGTCAAGCAGATGAGCAGACAGTAATCACGCAGCTCAGCAGGCCCTGATCACGTGACTGAGCATGCACTGTTCACGTGGATGATCACACACCTATCACGTGACTGATCATGTACTGATCATGTGACTGATCATGCACTGATGACGTGGCTATAATGCACTGATCACTTGGCTGGACATACACTGATCACGTGCCTGGTCATGCACTGATCTTGTGTCTGATCATGCACTCAACACGTGGCTATCATGCACTGCTCACATGGCTGATCATGCAGTGATGACGTGGCTATCATGCACTACTCACGTGGCTGATCATGCACTGGTCACGTGGCTGATCATGCCCTGATCAAGTGGCTATCATGCACTGATCACGTGGCTGATCATGCAATGATCATGAAGCTACCATGTACCGTTCACTTGACCGATCATACTCCCATCAGGTGACTGATCATGCACTGATCACGTGGCTATATTGCACTGTTAACGTGGCTGATCATACACTGATCACCTGCCTGGTCATGCACAGATCAGGTGACTAATCATGAACTGATTACGTAGCTATCATGTAATGATCACCTGGCTGATCATGCACTGATCATTTGGCTATCATGCAATGATCACGTGGCTATCATGCACTGATCACGTGGCTCATCATGCACTGATACCGTGACTGAGCATGGACTGATCACATGACTATCATGTAGTGATCACGTGACTTAATGGCGCTGACCATGTGACTGATCATGCGCTGATCATGTTTGCTTTCATACACTGATCATGTGCCTCTGGAGGCAATAAACAAAGAGCTGAGTAGGCACGAATCAAACAGTCAGCAGGCAAAAATCATGGAACTCAGCTGTGAGGAATCATGCTGCTCAGCTGGCAATAATCAAGCAGCTGAGCAGGCAGGAATTACACAGCACAGCTGGCAATTGTCAAGCAGATGACAGGCAGGAATCATGCAGCTCAGATGGCAATTGTCAAGCAGATGAGCAGACAGGAATCACCCAGCTCAGCAGGCCCTGATCAGGTGACTGAGAATGCACTGTTCACGTGGCTGATATTACACTGCTCACGTAACTGATCATGCACTGATCACGTAATTGATCATGCACTGATCACGTGGCTGATCATGCAATGATCATGTAGCTACCATGTACTGGTCCCGTGAGTGACCATGCACTGATCACGTAATTGATCATGCACTGATCACGTGGCTGATCATGCACTGAACACGTGACTGATCATGCACAGATCCCGTGACTGATCATGCACAGATCACGTGACTGATCATGCACTGATCACGTGGCTATCACGCACTGCTCACGTGGCTGATCATGCGATGATCACGCAGCTACCATGTACTGGTCACATGACTGATCATGCACTGATCACGTGACTGATCGTGCAGTGATCACGTGGCTATCGTGCACTACTCACGTGGCTCATCATGCAATGATCATGTAGCGACCATGTACAGGTCACGTGAATGATCATACACCCATCAGGTGACTGATCATGCACTGATCACGTGGCTATCGTGCACTGATCACGAGACTGATCATGCACTGATCACGTCTATATCATGCACTGATCACATGACTGCCCATGCACTGATCACGTGGATGATCATACACTAATCATGTGACAGATCATGCACTGATCACGTGGCTGATCATGCACTGATACCGTGACTGAGCATGGACTGATCACATGACTATCATGTAGTGATCACGTGACTTAATGGCGCTGATCATGTGACTGATCATGCGCTGATCATGTTTGCTATCATACACTGATCATGTGCCTCTGGAGGCAATAAACAAAGAGCTGAGTAGGCACGAATCATACAGTCAGCAGGCAATAATCATGGAACTCAGCTGTGAGGAATCATGCTGCTCAGCAGGCAATAATCAAGCAGCTGGGCAGGCAGGAATTACGCAGCACAGCTGGCAATTGTCAAGCAGATAACAGGCAGGAATTGTGCAGCTCAGCTGGCAATTTTCAAGCAGATGAGCAGACAGTAATCATGCAGCTCAGCAGGCCCTGATCACGTGATTGAGCATGCACTGTTCACCTGGCTGATCATACACTGATCACGTGATTGATCATGCACTGATCACTTGGATATCATGCACTGATCACGTGGCTGATCATACACTATTCATGTGTCTGACCATGCACTGATCACGTGGCTGATCATACACTGCTCACGTGACTGATCATGCACTGATCACGTGGCTGATCATGCACTGATCACGTGACTGATCATGCACTGTTCACGAGACTCATCATGCACTGATCAAGTGGATATCATGCACTGATCACGTGTTTGATCATACACTGTTCACGTGTCTGACCATGCACTGCTCACGTGGCTGATCATACACTGTTCACGTAACTGATCATGCACTGATCACGTAACTGATCATGCACTGATCACGTGGCTGAACATGCACTGTTCACGTGGCTTACCGCACACCTGTCACGTGACTGATCATGCACTGATCACGTGGCACTCATGCACTGATCACGTGGCTGATCATACTCTGCTCACGTAACTGATCATGCACACATCATGTGGCTATCATGCACTTCTCACCTGACTGGTCATGCAATGTTCACGTAGCTACCATGTACTGGTCACGTGACTGATCATGCTCAGATCACGTAAATGATCAGGCACTGTTCAGTTGACTGATGATGTACTGATCACGTGACTGATCATGCACTGATCACGTGGCTATCATGCACTGCTCACGTGGTTGATCATGCAATGATCACGTAGCAACCATGTACTGGTCACGTGACTGATCATGCACTGATCACGTAATTAATCCTGCACTGATCACCTGACTCATCATGCACTGATCACGTGGCTGATCACACACATATCACGTGACTGATCATGCACTCATCACGTGGATATCATGCACTGTACACATGTTTGTTCATACACTATTCACGTGTCTGACCATGCACTGCTCACGTGGCTGATCATACACTGTTCACGTAACTGATCATGCACTGATCACGTGGATATCATGCACTGATCACGTGGCTGAACATGCAGTGTTCACGTGGCTTATCACACACCTGTCACGTGACTGATCATGCACTGATCACGTGGCACTCATGCACTGATCATGTGGCTGATCATATTCTGCTCACATAACTGATCATGCACACATCAGGTGGCTAACATGCACTTGTCACCTGGCTGGTCATGGAATATTCACGTAGCTACCATATACTGGTCACGTGACTGATCATGCACAGATCACGTAAATGATCATGCACTGATCACGTGACTGATCATGTACTGATCACATGACTGATCACGCACTGATCCCTTGGCTATCATGCACTGCTCACTTGGCTGATCATGAAATGATCACACAGCTACCATGAACTGGTCACGTGACTGATCATGCACTGATCACGTGGCTGATCATGCACTGATCACGTGACTGATCATGCACTGATCACGTCACTGATCATGCAGTGATAACGTGCCTATCATGCACTGATCACTTGGCTGGTCATACACTCATCACGCAGCTACCATGTACTGGTCACGTGACTGATCATGCACTGATGACGTAATTGATCATGCACTGATCATGTGGCTGATCATGCACTGATCACTTGACTGATCATGCACTGATCACGTGACTTATCATGCACTGATCACCTGGCTATCATACACTGATCACATGGCTGGTCATACACAGATCACGTGCCTGGTCATGCACAGATCACGTGACTAATCATGAACTGATCACGTAGCAATCATTCACTGATCACCTGGCTGATCATGCACTGATCACGTGACTTATCATGCACTGATCACGTGACTATCATACACTGATCACATGGCTGGTCATACACTGATCCCGTGCCTGGTCATGCACAGATTACATGACTGATCATGCACTGATCACGTCACTGATCATGCACTGATCACGTGGCTATCATGCACTACTCACGTGGATGATCATGCAATGATCATGTAGCTACCATGTACCGGTCACGTGACTGATCATACACCCATCAGGTGACTGATCATGCACTGATCACGTGGCTATCATGCACTGTTCAAGTGGCTGATCATACACTGATCACCTGCCTGGTCATGCACAGATCACGTGACTAATCATGAACTGATCACGTAGCAATCATTCACTGATCACCTGGCTGATCATGCACTGATCACGTGGCTATCATGCAATGATCACGTGGCTATCATGCACTGATCACGTGGCTCATCAAGCACTGATACCGTGACTGAGCATGGACTGATCACATGACTATCATGTAGTGATCACGTGACTTAATGGCGCTGACAATGTGACTGATCATGCGCTGAGCATGTTTGCTATCATACACTGATCATGTGCCTCTGGAGGCAATAAACAAAGAGCTGAGTAGGCATAAATCAAACAGTCAGCAGGCAATAATCATGGAACTCAGCTGTGAGGAATCATGCTGCTCAGCTGGCAATAATCAAGCAGCTGAGCAGGCAGGAATTACGCAGCACAGCTGGCAATTGTCAAGCAGATGACAGGCAGGAATCGTGCAGCTCAGCTGGCAATTGTCAAGCAGATGAGCAGACAGTAATCACGCAGCTCAGCAGGCCCTGATCACGTGACTGAGCATGCACTGTTCACCTGGCTGATCATACACAGATCACGTGATTGATCAAGCACTGATCACTTGGATATCATGCACTGATCACGTGGCTAATCATACACTGTTCACGTGTCTGACCATGCACTGATCACGTGGCTGATCATACACTTCTCACGTAACTGATCAAGCACTGATCACTTGGATATCATGCACTGATCACGTGGCTAATCATACACTGTTCACGTGTCTGACCATGCACTGATCACGTGGCTGATCATACACTTCTCACGTAACTGATCATGCACTGATCACGTAACTGATCATGCACTGATCACGTGGCTGATCATGCAATGATTACGTAGCTACCATGTACTGGTCCCGGGAGTGATCATGCACTGATCACGTAATTGATCATGCACTGAAAACGTGGCTGATCATGCACTGAACACGTGACTGATCATGCACTGTTCAAGTTCCTGGTCATGCACAGATCACGTGACTAATCATGAACTGATCACGGGGCTATAATTCACTGATCACGTGGATATCATGCATTGATTACGTGCCTGTCATGCACAGATCACGAGACTGATCATGCACTGATCACGTGGATATCATGCACTGATCACGTGGCTGATCATACACTGTTCACGTGTCTGACCATGCACTGCTCACGTGGCTGATCATACACTGTTCATGTAACTGATCATGCACTTATCACGTGGATATCATGCACTGATCACGTGGCTGAACATGCAATGTTCACGTGGCTTATCACACACCTGTCACGTGACTGATCATGCACTGATCACGTGGCACTCATGCGCTGATCACGTGGCTGATCATACTCTGTTCACGTAACTGATCATGCACACATCAGGTGGCTATCATGCACTTCTCACCTGGCTGGTCATGCAATGTTCATGTAGCTACCATATACTGGTCACGTGACTGATCATGCACAGATCACGTAAATGATCATGCACTGTTCACGTGACTGATCATGTACTGATCACGTGAGTGATCATGCACTGATCACGTGGCTATCACGCACTGCTCACGTGGCTGATCATGCGATGATCACGCAGCTACCATGTACTGGTCACATGACTGATCATGCACTGATCACGTGGCTGATCATGCACTGATCACGTGACTGATCATGCACTGTTCACGAGACTCATCATGCACTGATCAAGTGGATATCATGCACTGATCACGTGTTTGATCATACACTGTTCACGTGTCTGACCATGCACTGCTCACGTGGCTGATCATACACTGTTCACGTAACTGATCATGCACTGATCACGTAACTGATCATGCACTGATCACGTGGCTGAACATGCACTGTTCACGTGGCTTACCGCACACCTGTCACGTGACTGATCATGCACTGATCACGTGGCACTCATGCACTGATCACGTGGCTGATCATACTCTGCTCACGTAACTGATCATGCACACATCACGTGGCTATCATGCACTTCTCACCTGACTGGTCATGCAATGTTCACGTAGCTACCATGTACTGGTCACGTGACTGATCCTGCTCAGATCACGTAAATGATCATGCACTGTTCAGTTGACTGATCATGTACTGATCACGTGACTGATCATGCACTGATCACGTAGCTATCATGCACTGCTCACGTGGCTCATCATGCAATGTTCACGTAGCAACCATGTACTGGTCACGTGACTGATCATGCATGATCACGTAATTAATCCTGCACTGATCACCTGACTCATCATGCACTGATCACGTCTTTGATCACACACGTATCACCTGACTGATCATGCACTGATCACGTGGCTATCATGCACTAATCACGTGGCTATCATTCACTGATCACGTGGATATCATGCACTGATCAGGTGGCCGATCACACACGTATCACATGACTGATCATGCACTGATCACGTGGCTATCATGCACTGATCACGTGGCTGATCATGCAATGGTCACGTAGCTACAATGTACTGGTCACGTGACTGATCATGCACTGATTACCTAATTGATCATGCACTGATCACGTGGCTGATCATGCACTGAACACGTGAATAATCATGCACTGATCACGTGACTGATCATGCACTGATCACGTGGCTATCATGCACTGCTAACTTGGCTGATCATGCAATGATCACGCAGCAACCATGTACTGGTCACGTGACTGATCATGCACTGATCACGTGGCTATCATGCACTAATCACGTGGCTATCATTCACTGATCACGTGGCTATCATGCACTGATCACGTGGCTGATCATGCAATGATCACGTAGCTACAATGTACTGGTCACCTGACTGATCATGCACTGATCACGTAATTGATCATGCACTGATCACGTGGCTGATCATGCACTGAACACGTGAATAATCATGCACTGATCCCGTGACTGATCATGCACTGATCATGTGGCTATCATGCACTGCTAACTTGGTTGATCATGCAATGATCACGCAGCTACCATGAACTGGTCACGTGACTGATCATGCACTGATCACGTGGCTATCATGCACTGATCACGTGGCTATCATGCCCTGATCACGTGGCTGATCATGCAATGATCACGTAGCTACCATGCACTGGTCACGTGACTGATCATGCAATGATCAGGTAACTGATCATGCACTGATCACGTGACTGATCATGCACAGATCACGTGACTGATCATGCACTGATCACGTGGCTATCATGCACTGCTCACGTGGCTGATCATGCAATGATCACGCAGCTACCATGTACTGGTCACATGACTGATCATGCACTGATCACATAATTGATCATGCACTGATCACCTGGCTTATCATTCATTGATCATGTGACTGATCATGTGCTGATCATGTTTGGTGTCACACACTGATCATGTGCCTCTGGAGGCAATGAACATAGAGCTGAGTAGGCAGGAATCAGTCAGCAGGCTATAATCATGGAACTCACCTCTGAGAAATCATGCTGCTCAGCTGGCAATAATCAAGTAGATGAGCAGGCAGGAATTACGCAGCACAGGTGGCAATTGTCAAGGAGATGACAGGCAGGAATCGTGCAGCTCAGCTGGAAATTGTCAAGCAGATGAGCAGACAGTAATCACGCAGCTCAGCAGGCCCTGATCACGTGACTGAGCATGCACTGTTCACGTGGATGATCACACACCTATCACGTGACTGATCATGCACTGATCATGTGACTGATCATGCACTGATGACGTGGCTATAATGCACTGATCACTTGGCTGGACATACACTGATCACGTGCCTGGTCATGCACTGATCTTGTGTCTGATCATGCACTCAACACGTGGCTATCATGCACTGCTCACATGGCTGATCATGCAGTGATGACGTGGCTATCATGCACTACTCACGTGGCTGATCATGCACTGGTCACGTGGCTGATCATGCCCTGATCAAGTGGCTATCATGCACTGATCACGTGGCTGATCATGCAATGATCATGAAGCTACCATGTACCGTTCACTTGACCGATCATACTCCCATCAGGTGACTGATCATGCACTGATCACGTGGCTATATTGCACTGTTAACGTGGCTGATCATACACTGATCACTTGCCTGGTCATGCACAGATCAGGTGACTAATCATGAACTGATTACGTAGCTATCATGTAATGATCACCTGGCTGATCATGCACTGATCATTTGGCTATCATGCAATGATCACGTGGCTATCATGCACTGATCACGTGGCTCATCATGCACTGATACCGTGACTGAGCATGGACTGATCACATGACTATCATGTAGTGATCACGTGACTTAATGGCGCTGACCATGTGACTGATCATGCGCTGATCATGTTTGCTTTCATACACTGATCATGTGCCTCTGGAGGCAATAAACAAAGAGCTGAGTAGGCACGAATCAAACAGTCAGCAGGCAAAAATCATGGAACTCAGCTGTGAGGAATCATGCTGCTCAGCTGGCAATAATCAAGCAGCTGAGCAGGCAGGAATTACACAGCACAGCTGGCAATTGTCAAGCAGATGACAGGCAGGAATCATGCAGCTCAGCTGGCAATTGTCAAGCAGATGAGCAGACAGGAATCACCCAGCTCAGCAGGCCCTGATCAGGTGACTGAGAATGCACTGTTCACGTGGCTGATCATACACTGCTCACGTAACTGATCATGCACTGATCACGTAACTGATCATGCACTGATCACGTGGCTGATCATGCAATGATCATGTAGCTACCATGTACTGGTCCCGTGAGTGACCATGCACTGATCACGTAATTGATCATGCACTGATCACGTGGCTGATCATGCACTGAACACGTGACTGATCATGCACAGATCCCGTGACTGATCATGCACAGATCACGTGACTGATCATGCACTGATCACGTGGCTATCACGCACTGCTCACGTGGCTGATCATGCGATGATCACGCAGCTACCATGTACTGGTCACATGACTGATCATGCACTGATCACGTGACTGATCATGCAGTGATCACGTGGCTATCGTGCACTGATCACGAGACTGATCATGCACTGATCACGTCTATATCATGCACTGATCACATGACTGCCCATGCCCTGATCACGTGGATGATCATACACTAATCATGTGACAGATCATGCACTGATCACGTGGCTGATCATGCACTGATACCGTGACTGAGCATGGACTGATCACATGACTATCATGTAGTGATCACGTGACTTAATGGTGCTGATCATGTGACTGATCATGCGCTGATCATGTTTGCTATCATACACTGATCATGTGCCTCTGGAGGCAATAAACAAAGAGCTGAGTAGGCACGAATCATACAGTCAGCAGGCAATAATCATGGAACTCAGCTGTGAGGAATCATGCTGCTCAGCTGGCAATAATCAAGCAGCTGAGCAGGCAGGAATTACGCAGCACAGCTGGCAATTGTCAAGCAGATGACAGGCAGGAATCGTGCAGCTCAGCTGGCAATTGTCAAGCAGATGAGCAGACAGTAATCATGCAGCTCAGCAGGCCCTGATCACGTGACTGAGCATGCACTGTTCACGTGGCTGATCATACACTGATCACGTGATTGATCATGCACTGATCACTTGGATTTCATGCACTGATCACGTGGCTGATAATACACTGTTCATGTGTCTGACCATGCACTGATCACGTGGCTGATCATACACTGCTCACGTAACTGATCATGCACTGATCACGTGGCTATCATGCACTGAATACGTGGCTGAACATGCACGGTTCACGTGGCTGATCACACACCTGTCACATGACATATCATGCACTGATCACGTGGCCCTCATGCACTGATCACGTGGCTGATCATACTCTGCTCATGTAACTCATCATGCACACATCACGTGGCTATCAGGCACTGCTCACGTGGTTCGTCATGGAATGATCAAGAAGCTACCATATACTGGTCACGTGACTGATCATGCACAGATCACGTAAATGATCATGCACTGTTCACGTGACTGATCATGTACTGATCACGTGACTGATCATGCAACGATCACGTGGCTGATCATGCACTGATCAGGTAATTGATCATGCACTTATCATTTGGCTGATCATGCACTGATCACGTGGCTATCACGCACTGCTCACGTGGCTGATCATGCGATGATCTCGCAGCTACCATGAACTGGTCACATGACTGATCATGCACTGATCACGTGACTGATCATACCGTGATCACGTGGCTATCGTGCACTACTCACGTGGCTCATCATGCAATGATCATGTAGCAACCATGTACAGGTCACGTGAATGATCATACACCCATCAGGTGACTGATCATGCACTGATCACGGGGCTATCATGCACTGATCACGAGACTGATCATGCACTGATCACGTCTATATCATGCACTGATCACATGACTGCCCATGCCCTGATCACGTGGATGATCATACAATAATCATGTGACAGATCATGCACTGATCACGTGGTTATCATGCACTGATCACGTGGCTATCATTCACTGATCACGTGGATATCATGCACGGATCACGTGGCTGATCACACACGTATCACGTGCTTGGTCATGCACTGATCATGTGACTATCATGCACTGATCACGTGGCTGTCATTCACTGATCACATGTCTGACCATGCACTGATCACGTGGCTGATCATACACTGCTCACGTAATTGATCATGCACTGATCATGTGGCTGATCATGCACTGATCACGTGGCTGATCATGCACTGATCACGTGACTGATCATGCACTGATCACGTGACTGATCATGCACTGATCACGTGGCTATCATGCACTGATCACTTGGCTGGTCATACACTGATCACGCAGCTACCATGTACTGGTCACGTGACTGATCATGCACTGATGACATAATTGATCATGCACTGATCATGTGGCTGATCATGCACTGATCACTTGACTGATCATGCACTGATCACGTGACTTATCATGCACTGATCACGTGGCTATCATACACTGATCACATGGCTGGTCATACACTGATCACGTGCCTGGTCATGCACAGATTACATGACTGATCATGCCCTGATCACGTCACTGATCATGCACTGATCACGTGGCTATCATGCACTACTCAAGTGGCTGATCATGCAATGATCATGTAGCTACCATGTATCGGTCACGTGACTGATCATACACCCATCAGGTGACTGATCATGCACTGATCAGGTGGCTATCATGCACTGTTCACGTGGCTGATCATACACTGATCACCTGCCTGGTCATGCACAGATCACGTGACTAATCATGAACTGATCACCTAGCAATCATTCACTGATCACCTGGCTGATCATGCACTGATCACGTGGCTATCATGCAATGATCACGTGGCTATCATGCACTGATCACGTGGCTCATCATGCACTGATACCGTGACTGAGCATGGACTGATCACATGACTATCATGTAGTGATCACGTGACTTAATGGCGCGGATCATGTGACTGATCATGCGCTGATCATGTTTGCTATCATACACTGATCATGTGCCTCTGGAGGCAATAAACAAAGAGCTGAGTAGGCATAAATCAAACAGTCAGCAGGCAATAATCATGGAACTCAGCTGTGAGGAATCATGCTGCTCAGCTGGCAATAATCAAGCAGCTGAGCAGGCAGGAATTACACAGCACAGCTGGCAATTGTCAAGCAGATGACAGGCAGGAATCATGCAGCTCAGCTGGCAATTGTCAAGCAGATGAGCAGACAGGAATCACGCAGCTCAGCAGGCCCTTATCACGTGACTGAGCATGCACTGTTCACCTGGCTGATCATACACTGATCACGTGATTGATCAAGCACTGATCACTTGAATATCATGCACTGATCACGTGGCTAATCATACACTGTTCACGTGTCTGACCATGCACTGATCACGTGGCTGATCATACACTGATAACGTGACGATCATGCACTGATCACGTGGCTATCATGCACTGATCACTTGGCTGGTCATACTGATCACGTGCCTCGTCATGCACTGATCACGTGGCTGATCATGCACTGATCACGTGGCTGATCATGCACTAATCACGTGACTGGTCATGCACTGATCACGTGGCTATCATGCACTGCACACGTGGCTCGTCATGCAATGATCACGTAGCTACCATATACTGGTCACGCGACTGATCATGCACAGATCACGTAAATGATCATGCACTGTTCCCGAGACTGATCATGTACTGATCACGTGACTGATCATGCACTGATCACGTGGCTATCATGCTCTCCTCACGTGGGTGATCATGCAATGATCATGTAGCAACCATGTACTGGTCACCTGACTGATCATGCACTGATCATGTAATTGATCCAGCACTGATCATGTGGCTCATCATGCACTGATCACGTGACTGTTCTCAAACTGATCACTTGACTGATCATGCACTGATCACGTAGGTATCATGCACTGATCACGTGGCTGATCATACACTGTTCACGTGTCTATCATGCAGTGCTCACGTGGCTGATCCTGCAATGATCACGAAGCTTACATGTACTGGTCACGTGACTGATCATGCAATGGTAACGTAATTGATCATGCACTGATCACGTGATTGATCATGCACTGATCACGTGTCTATCATGCACTGCTTACGTGGCTGATCATACAATGTTCACATAGCTACCATGTACTGGTCACATGACTGATACTGCACTGATCACGTAATTGATCATGCACTGATCAAGTGGCTGATCATACACTGATCCCGTGGCTGATCATGCACTGATCACGTGGCTATCATGCACTGATCACGTGGCTGATCATACACTGATCACGTGACTGATCATGCACTGTTCACGAGACTGATCATGCACTGATCCCGTGGATATCATGCACTGATCACGTGTTTGATCATACACTGTTCACGTGTCTGACCATGCACTGCTCACGTGGCTGATCATACACTGTTCACGTAACTGATCATGCACTGATCACGTGGATATCATGAACTGATCACGTGGCTGAACATGCACTGTTCACGTGGCTTATCACACACCTGTCACGTGACTGATCATGCACTGATCACGTGGCCCTCATGCACTGATCACGTGGCTGATCATATTCTGCTCACGT
Source organism: Bos taurus (assembly GCF_002263795.3). NCBI lineage: Eukaryota > Metazoa > Chordata > Mammalia > Artiodactyla > Bovidae > Bos > Bos taurus. Next base: position 80,745 of record NW_020191110.1, read on the forward strand.
AACTGATCATGCACACATCAGGTGGCTATCATGCACTTCTCACCTGGCTGGTCATGCAATGTTCACGTAGGTACAATATACTGGTCACGTGACTGATCATGCACAGATCACGTAAATGATCATGCACTGTTCACGTGACTGATCATGTACTGATCACGTGACTGATCATGCAACGATCACGTGGCTGATCATGCACTGATCAGGTAATTGATCATGCACTTATCATTTGGCTGATCATGCACTGATCACGTGACTGATCATGCACTGATCACGTGGCTATCACGCACTGCTCACGTGGCTGATCATGCGATGATCTCGCAGCTACCATGAACTGGTCACATGACTGATCATGCACTGATCACGTGACTGATCATACAGTGATCACGTGGCTATCGTGCACTACTCACGTGGCTCATCATGCAATGATCATGTAGCAACCATGTACAGGTCACGTGAATGATCATACACCCATCAGGTGACTGATCATGCACTGATCACGGGGCTATCATGCACTGATCACGAGACTGATCATGCACTGATCACGTCTATATCATGCACTGATCACATGACTGCCCATGCCCTGATCACGTGGATGATCATACAATAATCATGTGACAGATCATGCACTGATCACGTGGTTATCATGCACTGATCACGTGGCTATCATTCACTGATCACGTGGATATCATGCACGGATCACGTGGCTGATCACACACGTATCACGTGCTTGGTCATGCACTGATCACGTGACTATCATGCACTGATCACGTGGCTATCATTCACTGATCACATGTCTGACCATGCACTGATCACGTGGCTGATCATACACTGCTCACGTAATTGATCATGCACTGATCATGTGGCTGATCATGCACTGATCACGTGGCTGATCATGCACTGATCACGTGACTGATCATGCACTGATCACGTTACTGATCATGCACTGATCACGTGGCTATCATGCACTGATCACTTGGCTGGTCATACACTGATCACGCAGCTACCATGTACTGGTCACGTGACTGATCATGCACTGATGACGTAATTGATCATGCACTGATCATGTGGCTGATCATGCACTGATCACTTGACTGATCATGCACTGATCACGTGACTTATCATGCACTGATCACGTGGCTATCATACACTGATCACATGGCTGGTCATACACTGATCACGTGCCTGGTCATGCACAGATTACATGACTGATCATGCCCTGATCACGTCACTGATCATGCACTGATCACGTGGCTATCATGCACTACTCAAGTGGCTGATCATGCAATGATCATGTAGCTACCATGTATCGGTCACGTGACTGATCATACACCCATCAGGTGACTGATCATGCACTGATCAGGTGGCTATCATGCACTGTTCACGTGGCTGATCATACACTGATCACCTGCCTGGTCATGCACAGATCACGTGACTAATCATGAACTGATCACCTAGCAATCATTCACTGATCACCTGGCTGATCATGCACTGATCACGTGGCTATCATGCAATGATCACGTGGCTATCATGCACTGATCACGTGGCTCATCATGCACTGATACCGTGACTGAGCATGGACTGATCACATGACTATCATGTAGTGATCACGTGACTTAATGGCGCGGATCATGTGACTGATCATGCGCTGAGCATGTTTGCTATCATACACTGATCATGTGCCTCTGGAGGCAATAAACAAAGAGCTGAGTAGGCATAAATCAAACAGTCAGCAGGCAATAATCATGGAACTCAGCTGTGAGGAATCATGCTGCTCAGCTGGCAATAATCAAGCAGCTGAGCAGGCAGGAATTACACAGCACAGCTGGCAATTGTCAAGCAGATGACAGGCAGGAATCATGCAGCTCAGCTGGCAATTGTCAAGCAGATGAGCAGACAGGAATCACGCAGCTCAGCAGGCCCTGATCACGTGACTGAGCATGCACTGTTCACCTGGCTGATCATACACTGATCACGTGATTGATCAAGCACTGATCACTTGGATATCATGCACTGATCACGTGGCTAATCATACACTGTTCACGTGTCTGACCATGCACTGATCACGTGGCTGATCATACACTGATAACGTGACGATCATGCACTGATCACGTGGCTATCATGCACTGATCACTTGGCTGGTCATACTGATCACGTGCCTCGTCATGCACTGATCACGTGGCTGATCATGCACTGATCACGTGACTGATCATGCACTGATCACGTGGCTATCATGCAGTGATCACGTGGCTATCATGCACAGATCACATGGCGGATCATGCAATGTTCACGTAGCTACCATATACTGGTCACGTGACTGATCATGCACTGATCACGTGGCTGATCATGCACTGATCACGTGACTGATCATGCACTGTTCACGAGACTCATCATGCACAGATCACGTGGATATCATGCACTGATCACGTGTTTGATCATACACTGTTCACGTGTCTGACCATGCACTGCTCACGTGGCTGGTCATACACTGTTCACGTAACTGATCATGCACTGATCACGTGGATATCATGCACTGATTACGTGGCTGAACATGCACTGTTCACGTGGCTTACCACACACCTGTCACGTGACTGAATATGCACTGATCACGTGGCACTCATGCACTGATCACGTGGCTGATCATACTCTGCTCACGTAACTGATCATGCACACATCACGTGGCTATCATGCACTTCTCACCTGGCTGGTCATGCAATGTTCACATAGCTACCATATACTGGTCACGTGACTGATCATGCTCAGATCACGTAAATGATCAGGCACTGTTCAGTTGACTGATCATGTACTGATCACGTGACTGATCATGCATTGATCACGTGGCTATCATGCACTGCTCACGTGGTTGATCATGCAATGATCACGTAGCAACCATGTACTGGTCACGTGACTGATCATGCACTGATCACGTAATTAATCCTGCACTGATCACCTGACTCATCATGCACTGATCACGTGGCTGATCACACACATATCACGTGAGTGATCATGCACTCATCACGTGAATATCATGCACTGATCACTTGTTTGTTCATACACTGTTCACGTGTCTGACCATGCACTGCTCACGTGGCTGATCATGCACTGATCACTTGACTGATCATGCACTGATCACGTGAATTATCATGCACTGATCACCTGGCTATCATACACTGATCACATGGCTGGTCATACACTGATCACGTGCCTGGTCATGCACAGATCACGTGACTAATCATGAACTGATCACGTAGCAATCATTCACTGATCACCTGGCTGATCATGCACTGATCACGTGACTTATCATGCACTGATCACGTGACTATCATACACTGATCACAGGGCTGGTCATACACTGATCCCGTGCCTGGTCATGCACAGATTACATGACTGATCATGCACTGATCACGTCACTGATCATGCACTGATCACGTGGCTATCATGCACTACTCACGTGGATGATCATGCAATGATCATGTAGCTACCATGTACCGGTCACGTGACTGATCATACACCCATCAGGTGACTGATCATGCACTGATCACGTGGCTATCATGCACTGTTCAAGTGGCTGATCATACAATGATCACCTGCCTGGTCATGCACAGATCACGTGACTAATCATGAACTGATCACGTGGCTCATCATACACTGATAACGTGACGATCATGCACTGATCACGTGGCTATCATGCACTGATCACTTGGCTGGTCATACTGATCACGTGCCTCGTCATGCACTGATCACGTGGCTGATCATGCACTGATCACGTGACTGATCATGCACTGATCACGTGGCTATCATGCAGTGATCACGTGGCTATCATGCACAGATCACATGGCTGATCATGCAATGTTCACGTAGCTACCATATACTGGTCACGTGACTGATCATGCACTGATCATGTGGCTGATCATGCACTGACCACGTGACTGGTCATACACTGTTCACGTAACTGATCATGCACTGATCACGTGGATATCATGCACTGATCACGTGGCTGAACATGCACTGTTCACGTGGCTTACCACACACCTGTCACGTGACTGAATATGCACTGATCACATGGCACTCATGCACTGATCACGTGGCTGATCATACTCTGCTCACGTAACTGATCATGCACACATCACGTGGCTATCATGCACTTCTCACCTGGCTGGTCATGGAATATTCACGTAGCTACCATATACTGGTCACGTGACTGATCATGCACAGATCACGTAAATGATCATGCACTGATCACGTGACTGATCTTGTACTGATCACATGACTGATCACGCACTGATCACGTGGCTATCATGCACTGCTCACTTGGCTGATCATGAAATGATCACACAGCTACCATGCACTGATCACGTGACTGATCATGCACTGATCACATCACTGATCACGCAGTGATAACGTGCCTATCATGCACTGATCACTTGGCTGGTCATACACTCATCATGCAGTTACCATGTACTGGTCACGTGACTGATCATGCACTGATGACGTAATTGATCATGCACTGATCATGTGGCTGATCATGCACTGATCACTTGACTGATCATGCACTGATCACGTGACTTATCATGCACTGATCACCTGGCTATCATACACTGATCACATGGCTGGTCATACACTGATCACGTGCCTGGTCATGCACAGATCACGTGACTAATCATGAACTGATCACGTAGCAATCATTCACTGATCACCTGGCTGATCATGCACTGATCACGTGACTTATCATGCACTGATCACGTGACTATCATACACTGATCACATGGCTGGTCATACACTGATCCCGTGCCTGGTCATGCACAGATTACATGACTGATCATGCACTGATCACGTCACTGATCATGCACTGATCACGTGGCTATCATGCACTACTCACGTGGATGATCATGCAATGATCATGTATCTACCATGTACCGGTCACGTGACTGATCATACACCCATCAGGTGACTGATCATGCACTGATCACGTGGCTATCATGCACTGTTCAAGTGGCTGATCATACACTGATCACCTGCTTGGTCATGCACAGATCACGTGACTAATCATGAACTGATCACGTAGCAATCATTCACTGATCACCTGGCTGATCATGCACTGATCACGTGGCTATCATGCAATGATCACGTGGCTATCATGCACTGATCACGTGGCTCATCATGCACTGATACCGTGACTGAGCATGGACTGATCACATGACTATCATGTAGTGATCACGTGACTTAATGGCGCTGACAATGTGACTGATCATGCGCTGAGCATGTTTGCTATGATACACTGATCATGTGCCTCTGGAGGCAATAAACAAAGAGCTGAGTAGGCATAAATCAAACAGTCAGCAGGCAATAATCATGGAACTCAGCTGTGAGGAATCATGCTGCTCAGCTGGCAATAATCAAGCAGCTGAGCAGGCAGGAATTACGCAGCACAGCTGGCAATTGTCAAGCAGATGACAGGCAGGAATCGTGCAGCTCAGCTGGCAATTGTCAAGCAGATGAGCAGACAGTAATCACGCAGCTCAGCAGGCCCTGATCACGTGACTGAGCATGCACTGTTCACCTGGCTGATCATACACAGATCACGTGATTGATCAAGCACTGATCACTTGGATATCATGCACTGATCACGTGGCTAATCATACACTGTTCACGTGTCTGACCATTCACTGATCACGTGGCTGATCATACACTTCTCACGTAACTGATCATGCACTGATCACGTAACTGATCATGCACTGATCACGTGGCTATCATGCACTGAATACGTGGCTGAACATGCACGGTTCACGTGGCTGATCACACACCTGTCACATGACATATCATGCACTGATCACTTGGCACTCATGCACTGATCACGTGGCTGATCATACTCTGCTCATGTAACTCATCATGCACACATCACGTGGCTACCAGGCACTGCTCACGTGGTTATCAGGCACGGCTCACGTGGTTCGTCATGGAATGATCAAGAAGCTACCATATACTGGTCACATGCACAGATCACGTAAATAATAATGCACTGTTCACGTGACTGATCATGTACTGATCACGTGACTGATCATACACTCATCACGGGACTGATCGTGCAGTGATCACGGCGCTATCATGCATTGACTACATGACTCCACATGCACTGATCACGTGGATGATCATGCACTTATCACCTGACTGCCCATGCACTGATCACGTGGATAAACATACATTGACCATGTGACAGGTCATGCAGTGATCACGCGGCTATCATGCACTGCTCTCGTGGCTGATCATGCAATGATCACATAGCTACCATGTACTGGTCACGTGAGTGATCATGCACTGATCACGTAATTGATCATACACTGATCAGGTGACTTATCATGCACTGTTCACGTGACTGATCATGCACTGATCACGTGAGTGATCATGCACTGATCTCGTTGCTATCATGCACGGTTCACATGGCTGATCATGCAATGATCACGTAGCTACCATGTACTGGTCACGTGACTATCATGCACTGATCACGTAATTGATCATGCACTGATCAAGTGGCTGATCATACACTGATCACGTGACTGATCATGCACTGATCACGTGGCTGATCATGCAATGATCATGTAGCTACCATGTACTGGTCACGTGACTGATCATGCACTGATCACGTAATTGATCATGCACTGATCACGTGGCTGATCATGCACTAATCACGTGACTGGTCATGCCCTGATCACGTGGCTGATCATGCACTGATCACGTGACTGATCATGCACACATCACGTGGCTATCATGCACTGCACACGTGGCTCGTCATGCAATGATCACGTAGCTACCATATACTGGTCACGCGACTGATCATGCACAGATCACGTAAATGATCATGCACTGTTCCCGAGACTGATCATGTACTGATCACGGGACTGATCATGCACTGATCACGTGGCTATCATGCTCTCCTCACGTGGGTGATCATGCAATGATCATGTAGCAACCATGTACTGGTCACCTGACTGATCATGCACTGATCATGTAATTGATCCAGCACTGATCATGTGGCTCATCATGCACTGATCACGTGACTGTTCTCAAACTGATCACTTGACTGATCATGCACTGATCACGTAGGTATCATGCACTGATCACGTGGCTGATCATACACTGTTCACGTGTCTATCATGCAGTGCTCACGTGGCTGATCCTGCAATGATCACGTAGCTTACATGTACTGGTCACGTGACTGATCATGCAATGGTAACGTAATTGATCATGCACTGATCACGTGACTGATATTGTACTGATCACGTAATTGATCATGCACTGATCACGTGTCTATCATGCACTGCTTACGTGGCTGATCATACAATGTTCACATAGCTACCATGTACTGGTCACATGACTGATCATGCACTGATCACGTAATTGATCATGCACTGATCAAGTGGCTGATCATACACTGATCACGTGGCTGATCATGCACTGATCACGTGGCTATCATGCACTGATCACGTGCTGATCATACACTGATCACGTGACTGATCATGCACTGTTCACGAGACTGATCATGCACTGATCCCGTGGATATCATGCACTGATCACGTGTTTGATCATACACTGTTCACGTGTCTGACCATGCACTGCTCACGTGGCTGATCATACACTGTTCACGTAACTGATCATGCACTGATCACGTGGATATCATGAACTGATCACGTGGCTGAACATGCACTGTTCACGTGGCTTATCACACACCTGTCACGTGACTGATCATGCACTGATCACGTGGCCCTCATGCACTGATCACGTGGCTGATCATATTCTGCTCACGTAACTGATCATGCACACATCAGGTGGCTATCATGCACTTCTCACCTGGCTGGTCATGCAATGTTCACGTAGGTACAATATACTGGTCACGTGACTGATCATGCACAGATCACGTAAATGATCATGCACTGTTCACGTGACTGATCATGTACTGATCATGTGACTGATCACACACTGATCACGTGGCTATCATGCACTGCTCACGTGGCTGATCATGCATTGATAACGTAGCAACCATGTACTGGTCACGTGACTGATCATGCACTGATCACGTGGCTGATCACACACGTATCACGTTTCTGAATATGCACTGATCACGTGGTTATCATGCACTGATCACGTGGCTATCATTCACTGATCACGTGGATATCATGCACGGATCACGTGGCTGATCACACACGTATCACGTGCTTGGTCATGCACTGATCACGTGACTATCATGCACTGATCACGTGGCTATCATTCACTGATCACGTGTCTGACCATGCACTGATCACGTGGCTGATCATACACTGCTCACGTAATTGATCATGCACTGATCATGTGGCTGATCATGCACTGATCACGTGGCTGATCATGCACTGATCACGTGACAGATCATGCACTGATCACGTGACTGATCATGCACTGATCACTTGGCTGGTCATACACTGATCACGCAGCTACCATGTACTGGTCACGTGACTGATCATGCACTGATGACGTAATTGATCATGCACTGATCATGTGGCTGATCATGCACTGATCACTTGACTGATCATGCACTGATCACGTGACTTATCATGCACTGATCACGTGGCTATCATACACTGATCACATGGCTGGTCATACACTGATCACGTGCCTGGTCATGCACAGATTACATGACTGATCATGCCCTGATCACTTCACTGATCATGCACTGATCACATGGCTATCATGCACTACTCAAGTGGCTGATCATGCAATGATCATGTAGCTACCATGTATCGGTCACGTGACTGATCATACACCCATCAGGTGACTCATCATGCACTGATCACGAGGCTATCATGCACTGTTCACGTGGCTGATCATACACTGATCACCTGCCTGGTCATGCACAGATCACGTGACTAATCATGAACTGATCACCTAGCAATCATTCACTGATCACCTGGCTGATCATGCACTGATCACGTGGATATCATGCAATGATCACGTGGCTATCATGCACTGAACACGTGGCTGATCATGCACTGATACCGTGACTGAGCATGGACTGATCACATGACTATCATGTAGTGATCACGTGACTTAATGGCGCGGATCATGTGACTGATCATGCGCTGAGCATGTTTGCTATCATACACTGATCATGTGCCTCTGGAGGCAATAAACAAAGAGCTGAGTAGGCACGAATCAAACAGTCAGCAGGCAATAATCATGGAACTCAGCTGTGAGGAATCATGCTGCTCAGCTGGCAATAATCAAGCAGCTGAGCAGGCAGGAATTACACAGCACAGCTGGCAATTGTCAAGCAGATGACAGGCAGGAATCATGCAGCTCAGCTGGCAATTGTCAAGCAGATGAGCAGACAGGAATCACGCAGCTCAGCAGGCCCTGATCACGTGACTGAGCATGCACTGTTCACCTGGCTGATCATACACTGATCACGTGATTGATCAAGCACTGATCACTTGGATATCATGCACTGATCACGTGGCTGATCATTCACTGATCACGTGGCTGACCATGCACTGATCACGTGACTGATCATACACTGATCACGTGACTGATCATGCACTGACCACGTGGCTATCATGCACTGATCACTTGGCTGGTCATACTAATCACGTGCCTCGTCATGCACTGATCACGGGGCTGATCATGCACTGATCACGTGACTGATCATGCACTGATCACGTGGCTATCATGCAGTGATCACGTGGCTATCATGCACAGATCACATGGCTGATCATGCAATGTTCACGTAGCTACCATATACTGGTCACGTGACTGATCATGCACTGATCACGTGGCTGATCATGCACTGATCACGTGACTGATCATGCACTGTTCACGAGACTCATCATGCACAGATCACGTGGATATCATGCACTGATCACGTGTTTGATCATACACTGTTCACGTGTCTGACCATGCACTGCTCACGTGGCTGGTCATACACTGTTCACGTAACTGATCATGCACTGATCACGTGGATATCATGCACTGATCACGTGGCTGAACATGCACTGTTCACGTGGCTTACCACACACCTGTCACGTGACTGAATATGCACTGATCACGTGGCACTCATGCACTGATCACGTGGCTGATCATACTCTGCTCACGTAACTGATCATGCACACATGACGTGGCTATCATGCACTTCTCACCTGGCTGGTCATGCAATGTTCATATAGCTACCATATACTGGTCACGTGACTGATCATGCTCAGATCACGTAAATGATCAGGCACTGTTCCCGAGACTGATCATGTACTGATCACGTGACTGATCATGCACTGATCATGTGGCTATCATGCACTGCTCACGTGGTTGATCATGCAATGATCACGTAGCAACCATGTACTGGTCACGTGACTGATCATGCACTGATCACGTTATTAATCCTGCACTGATCACCTGACTCATCATGCACTGATCACGTGGCTGATCACACACATATCACGTGACTGATCATGCACTCATCACGTGGATATCATGCACTGATCACTTGTTTGTTCATACACTGTTCACGTGTCTGACCATGCACTGCTCACGTGGCTGATCATACACTGTTCACGTAACTGATCATGCACTGATCACGTGGATATCATGCACTGATCACGTGGCTGAACATGCACTGTTCACGTGGCTTATCACACACCTGTCACGTGACTGATCATGCACTGATCACGTGGTACTCATGCACTGATCACGTGGCTGATCATATTCTGCTCACATAACTGATCATGCACACATCAGGTGGCTATCATGCACTTGTCACCTGGCTGGTCATGTAATATTCACGTAGCTACCATATACTTGTCACGTGACTGATCATGCACAGATCACGTAAATGATCATGCACTGATCACGTGACTGATCATGTACTGATCACATGACTGATCAGCACTGATCACGTGGCTATCATGCACTGATCACTTGGCTGATCATGAAATGATCACCCAGCTACCATGTACTGGTCACGTGACTGATCATGCACTGATCACGTGGCTGATCATGCAGTGATAACGTGCCTAACATGCACTGATCACTTGGCTGGTCATACACTCATCACGCAGCTACCATGTACTGGTCACGTGACTGATCATGCACTGATGACGTAATTGATCATGCACTGATCATGTGGCTGATCGTGCACTGATCACTTGACTGATCATGCACTGATCACGTGACTTATCATGAACTGATCACGTGCCTGGTCATGCACAGATCACGTGACTAATCATGAACTGATCACGTAGCAATCATTCACTGATCACCTGGCTGATCATGCACTGATCACGTGACTTATCATGCACTGATCACGTGACTATCATACACTGATCACATGGCTGGTCATACACTGATCCCGTGCCTGGTCATGCACAGATTACATGACTGATCATGCACTGATCACGTCACTGATCATGCACTGATCACGTGGCTATCATGCACTACTCACGTGGATGATCATGCAATGATCATGTAGCTACCATGTACCGGTCACGTGACTGATCATACACCCATCAGGTGACTGATCATGCACTGATCACGTGGCTATCATGCACTGTTCAAGTGGCTGATCATACACTGATCACCTGCCTGGTCATGCACAGATCACGTGACTAATCATGAACTGATCACGTAGCAATCATTCACTGATCACCTGGCTGATCATGCACTGATCACGTGGCTATCATGCAATGATCACGTGGCTATCATGCACTGATCACGTGGCTCATCAAGCACTGATACCGTGACTGAGCATGGACTGATCACATGACTATCATGTAGTGATCACGTGACTTAATGGCGCTGACAATGTGACTGATCATGCGCTGAGCATGTTTGCTATCATACACTGATCATGTGCCTCTGGAGGCAATAAACAAAGAGCTGAGTAGGCACGAATCAAACAGTCAGCAGGCAATAATCATGGAACTCAGCTGTGAGGAATCATGCTGCTCAGCTGGCAATAATCAAGCAGCTGAGCAGGCAGGAATTACGCAGCACAGCTGGCAATTGTCAAGCAGATGACAGGCAGGAATCGTGCAGCTCAGCTGGCAATTGTCAAGCAGATGAGCAGACAGTAATCACGCAGCTCAGCAGGCCCTGATCACGTGACTGAGCATGCACTGTTCACCTGGCTGATCATACACAGATCACGTGATTGATCAAGCACTGATCACTTGGATATCATGCACTGATCACGTGGCTAATCATACACTGTTCACGTGTCTGACCATGCACTGATCACGTGGCTGATCATACACTTCTCACGTAACTGATCAAGCACTGATCACTTGGATATCATGCACTGATCACGTGGCTAATCATACACTGTTCACGTGTCTGACCATGCACTGATCACGTGGCTGATCATACACTTCTCACGTAACTGATCATGCACTGATCACGTAACTGATCATGCACTGATCACGTGGCTGATCATGCAATGATTACGTAGCTACCATGTACTGGTCCCGGGAGTGATCATGCACTGATCACGTAATTGATCATGCACTGAAAACGTGGCTGATCATGCACTGAACACGTGACTGATCATGCACTGTTCAAGTTCCTGGTCATGCACAGATCACGTGACTAATCATGAACTGATCACGGGGCTATAATTCACTGATCACGTGGATATCATGCATTGATTACGTGCCTGTCATGCACAGATCACGAGACTGATCATGCACTGATCACGTGGATATCATGCACTGATCACGTGGCTGATCATACACTGTTCACGTGTCTGACCATGCACTGCTCACGTGGCTGATCATACACTGTTCAGGTAACTGATCATGCACTTATCACGTGGATATCATGCACTGATCACGTGGCTGAACATGCACTGTTCACGTGGCTTATCACACACCTGTCACGTGACTGATCATGCACTGATCACGTGGCACTCATGCGCTGATCACGTGGCTGATCATACTCTGTTCACGTAACTGATCATGCACACATCAGGTGGCTATCATGCACTTCTCACCTGGCTGGTCATGCAATGTTCATGTAGCTACCATATACTGGTCACGTGACTGATCATGCACAGATCACGTAAATGATCATGCACTGTTCACGTGACTGATCATGTACTGATCACGTGAGTGATCATGCACTGATCACGTGGCTATCATGCACTGCTCACGTGGCTGATCATGCAATGGTCACGTAGCAACCATGTACTGATCACGTGACTGATCATGCACTGATCACGTAATTAATCCTGCACTGATCACCTGACTCATCATGCACTGTTCACGTGGATGATCACACACCTATCACGTGACTGATCATGCACTGATCACGTGGCTGATCATACACTGCTCACGTAACTGATCATGCACTGATCACGTGGCTATCATGCACTGAATACGTGGCTGAACATGCACTGTTCACGTGGCTGATCACACACCTGTCACGTGACATAACATGCACTGATCACGTGGCACTCATGCACTGATCACGTGGCTGATCATACTCTGCTCACGTAACTCATCATGCACACATCACGTTTCTATCATGCACTGCTCACGTGGCTCGTCATGGAATGATCACGTAGCTACCATATACTGGTCACGTGACTGATCATGCACAGATCACGTAAATGATCATGCACTGTTCACGTGACTGATCATGTACTGATCACGTGACTGATCATGCACTTATCACGTGGCTGATCATGAACTGATCACGTGACTGATCATGCACTGATCACGTGACTGATCATGCACTGATCACATAATTGATCCTGCAATGATCACATGGCTCATCACGCACTGATCCGGTGGCTGATCACACACGTATCACGTGACTGATCATGTACAGATCACGTGAATAATCATGAAGTGATCACGTGGCTATGTTGCACTGATCACGTGGATATCATGCACTGATCATGTGGCTGATCACACACGTATCACGTGACTGATCATGCACTGATCACGTGGCTATCATGCACTGATCACGTGGCTATCATGCACTGATCACGTGGCTGATCATGCAATGATCACGTAGCTACCATGCACTGGTCACGTGACTGATCATGCACTGATCAGGTAATTGATCATGCACTGATCACGTGACTGATCATGCACAGATCACGTGACTGATCATGCACAGATCACGTGACTGATCATGCACTGGTCACGTGGCTATCATGCACTGCTCACGTGGCTGATCATGCAATGATCACGCAGCTACCATGTACTGGTCACATGACTGATCATGCACTGATCACATAATTGATCATGCACTGTTCACCTGGCTTATCATGCATTGATCATGTGACTGATCATGTGCTGATCATGTTTGGTGTCACACACTGATCATGTGCCTCTGGAGGCAATGAACATAGAGCTGAGTAGGCAGGAATCAGTCAGCAGGCTATAATCATGGAACTCACCTCTGAGAAATCATGCTGCTCAGCTGGCAATAATCAAGTAGATGAGCAGGCAGGAATTACGCAGCACAGGTGGCAATTGTCAAGGAGATGACAGGCAGGAATCGTGCAGCTCAGCTAGCAATTGTCAAGCAGATGAGCAGACAGTAATCACGCAGCTCAGCAGGCCCTGATCACGTGACTGAGCATGCACTGTTCACGTGGATGATCACACACCTATCACGTGACTGATCATGCACTGATCATGTGACTGATCATGCACTGATGACGTGGCTATAATGCACTGATCACTTGGCTTGACATACACTGATCACGTGCCTGGTCATGCACTGATCTTGTGTCTGATCATGCACTCAACACGTGGCTATCATGCACTGCTCACATGGCTGAACATGCAGTGATGACGTGGCTATCATGCACTACTCACGTGGCTGATCATGCACTGGTCACGTGGCTGATCATGCCCTGATCAAGTGGCTATCATGCACTGATCACGTGGCTGATCATGCAATGATCATGAAGCTACCATGTACCGTTCACTTGACCGATCATACTCCCATCAGGTGACTGATCATGCACTGATCACGTGGCTATCATGCACTAATCACGTGGCTATCATTCACTGATCACGTGGATATCATGCACTGATCAGGTGGCCGATCACACACGTATCACATGACTGATCATGCACTGATCACGTGGCTATCATGCACTGATCACGTGGCTGATCATGCAATGGTCACGTAGCTACAATGTACTGGTCACGTGACTGATCATGCACTGATTACCTAATTGATCATGCACTGATCACGTGGCTGATCATGCACTGAACACGTGAATAATCATGCACTGATCACGTGACTGATCATGCACTGATCACGTGGCTATCATGCACTGCTAACTTGGCTGATCATGCAATGATCACGCAGCAACCATGTACTGGTCACGTGACTGATCATGCACTGATCACGTGGCTATCATGCACTAATCACGTGGCTATCATTCACTGATCACGTGGCTATCATGCACTGATCACGTGGCTGATCATGCAATGATCACGTAGCTACAATGTACTGGTCACCTGACTGATCATGCACTGATCACGTAATTGATCATGCACTGATCACGTGGCTGATCATGCACTGAACACGTGAATAATCATGCACTGATCACGTGACTGATCATGCACTGATCATGTGGCTATCATGCACTGCTAACTTGGTTGATCATGCAATGATCACGCAGCTACCATGAACTGGTCACGTGACTGATCATGCACTGATCACGTGGCTATCATGCACTGATCACGTGGCTATCATGCCCTGATCACGTGGCTGATCATGCAATGATCACGTAGCTACCATGCACTGGTCACGTGACTGATCATGCAATGATCAGGTAACTGATCATGCACTGATCACGTGACTGATCATGCACAGATCACGTGACTGATCATGCACTGATCACGTGGCTATCATGCACTGCTCACGTGGCTGATCATGCAATGATCACGCAGCTACCATGTACTGGTCACATGACTGATCATGCACTGATCACATAATTGATCATGCACTGATCACCTGGCTTATCATGCATTGATCATGTGACTGATCATGTGCTGATCATGTTTGGTGTCACACACTGATCATGTGCCTCTGGAGGCAATGAACATAGAGCTGAGTAGGCAGGAATCAGTCAGCAGGCTATAATCATGGAACTCACCTCTGAGAAATCATGCTGCTCAGCTGGCAATAATCAAGTAGATGAGCAGGCAGGAATTACGCAGCACAGGTGGCAATTGTCAAGGAGATGACAGGCAGGAATCGTGCAGCTCAGCTGGAAATTGTCAAGCAGATGAGCAGACAGTAATCACGCAGCTCAGCAGGCCCTGATCACGTGACTGAGCATGCACTGTTCACGTGGATGATCACACACCTATCACGTGACTGATCATGCACTGATCATGTGACTGATCATGCACTGATGACGTGGCTATAATGCACTGATCACTTGGCTGGACATACACTGATCACGTGCCTGGTCATGCACTGATCTTGTGTCTGATCATGCACTCAACACGTGGCTATCATGCACTGCTCACATGGCTGATCATGCAGTGATGACGTGGCTATCATGCAATACTCACGTGGCTGATCATGCACTGGTCACGTGGCTGATCATGCCCTGATCAAGTGGCTATCATGCACTGATCACGTGGCTGATCATGCAATGATCATGAAGCTACCATGTACCGTTCACTTGACCGATCATACTCCCATCAGGTGACTGATCATGCACTGATCACGTGGCTATATTGCACTGTTAACGTGGCTGATCATACACTGATCACCTGCCTGGTCATGCACAGATCAGGTGACTAATCATGAACTGATTACGTAGCTATCATGTAATGATCACCTGGCTGATCATGCACTGATCATTTGGCTATCATGCAATGATCACGTGGCTATCATGCACTGATCACGTGGCTCATCATGCACTGATACCGTGACTGAGCATGGACTGATCACATGACTATCATGTAGTGATCACGTGACTTAATGGCGCTGACCATGTGACTGATCATGCGCTGATCATGTTTGCTTTCATACACTGATCATGTGCCTCTGGAGGCAATAAACAAAGAGCTGAGTAGGCACGAATCAAACAGTCAGCAGGCAAAAATCATGGAACTCAGCTGTGAGGAATCATGCTGCTCAGCTGGCAATAATCAAGCAGCTGAGCAGGCAGGAATTACACAGCACAGCTGGCAATTGTCAAGCAGATGACAGGCAGGAATCATGCAGCTCAGCTGGCAATTGTCAAGCAGATGAGCAGACAGGAATCACCCAGCTCAGCAGGCCCTGATCAGGTGACTGAGAATGCACTGTTCACGTGGCTGATCATACACTGCCCACGTAACTGATCATGCACTGATCACGTAATTGATCATGCAGAGATCACGTGGCTGATCATGCAATGATCATGTAGCTACCATGTACTGGTCCCGTGAGTGACCATGCACTGATCACGTAATTGATCATGCACTGATCACGTGGCTGATCATGCACTGAACACGTGACTGATCATGCACAGATCCCGTGACTGATCATGCACAGATCACGTGACTGATCATGCACTGATCACGTGGCTATCACGCACTGCTCACGTGGCTGATCATGCGATGATCACGCAGCTACCATGTACTGGTCACATGACTGATCATGCACTGATCACGTGACTGATCATGCAGTGATCACGTGGCTATCGTGCACTGATCACGAGACTGATCATGCACTGATCACGTCTATATCATGCACTGATCACATGACTGCCCATGCCCTGATCACGTGGATGATCATACACTAATCATGTGACAGATCATGCACTGATCACGTGGCTGATCATGCACTGATACCGTGACAGAGCATGGACTGATCACATGACTATCATGTAGTGATCACGTGACTTAATGGTGCTGATCATGTGACTGATCATGCGCTGATCATGTTTGCTATCATACACTGATCATGTGCCTCTGGAGGCAATAAACAAAGAGCTGAGTAGGCACGAATCATACAGTCAGCAGGCAATAATCATGGAACTCAGCTGTGAGGAATCATGCTGCTCAGCTGGCAATAATCAAGCAGCTGAGCAGGCAGGAATTACGCAGCACAGCTGGCAATTGTCAAGCAGATGACAGGCAGGAATCGTGCAGCTCAGCTGGCAATTGTCAAGCAGATGAGCAGACAGTAATCACGCAGCTCAGCAGGCCCTGATCACGTGACTGAGCATGCACTGTTCACGTGGCTGATCATACACTGATCACGTGATTGATCATGCACTGATCACTTGGATTTCATGCACTGATCACGTGGCTGATAATACACTGTTCATGTGTCTGACCATGCACTGATCACGTGGCTGATCATACACTGCTCACGTAACTGATCATGCACTGATCACGTGGCTATCATGCACTGAATACGTGGCTGAACATGCACGGTTCACGTGGCTGATCACACACCTGTCACATGACATATCATGCACTGATCACGTGGCACTCATGCACTGATCACGTGGCTGATCATACTCTGCTCATGTAACTCATCATGCACACATCACGTGGCTATCAGGCACTGCTCACGTGGTTCGTCATGGAATGATCAAGAAGCTACCATATACTGGTCACGTGACTGATCATGCACAGATCACGTAAATGATAATGCACTGTTCACGTGACTGATCATGTACTGATCACGTGACTGATCATACACTCATCACGGGACTGATCGTGCAGTGATCACGGCGCTATCATGCATTGACTACATGACTCCACATGCACTGATCACGTGGATGATCATGCACTTATCACCTGACTGCCCATGCACTGATCACGTGGATAAACATACACTGACCATGTGACAGGTCATGCAGTGATCACACGGCTATCATGCACTGCTCACGTGGCTGATCATGCAATGATCACGTAGCTACCATGTACTGGTCACGTGAGTGATCATGCACTGATCACGTAATTGATCATACACTGATCAGGTGACTTATCATGCACTGTTCACGTGACTGATCATGCACTGATCACGTGAGTGATCATGCACTGATCTCGTTGCTATCATGCACAGTTCACATGGCTGATCATGCAATGATCACGTAGCTACCATGTACTGGTCATGTGACTATCATGCACTGATCACGTAATTGATCATGCACTGATCAAGTGGCTGATCATACACTGATCACGTGACTGATCATGCACTGATCACGTGGCTGATCATGCAATGATCATGTAGCTACCATGTACTGGTCACGTGACTGATCATGCACTGATCACGTAATTGATCATGCACTGATCACGTGGCTGATCATGCACTAATCACGTGACTGGTCATGCACTGATCACGTGGCTGATCATGCACTGATCACGTGACTGATCATGCACACATCACGTGGCTATCATGCACTGCACACGTGGCTCGTCATGCAATGATCACGTAGCTACCATATACTGGTCACGCGACTGATCATGCACAGATCACGTAAATGATCATGCACTGTTCCCGAGACTGATCATGTACTGATCACGTGACTGATCATGCACTGATCACGTGGCTATCATGCTCTCCTCACGTGGGTGATCATGCAATGATCATGTAGCAACCATGTACTGGTCACCTGACTGATCATGCACTGATCATGTAATTGATCCAGCACTGATCATGTGGCTCATCATGCACTGATCACGTGACTGTTCTCAAACTGATCACTTGACTGATCATGCACTGATCACGTAGGTATCATGCACTGATCACGTGGCTGATCATACACTGTTCACGTGTCTATCATGCAGTGCTCACGTGGCTGATCCTGCAATGATCACGAAGCTTACATGTACTGGTCACGTGACTGATCATGCAATGGTAACGTAATTGATCATGCACTGATCACGTGACTGATATTGTACTGATCACGTGATTGATCATGCACTGATCACGTGTCTATCATGCACTGCTTACGTGGCTGATCATACAATGTTCACATAGCTACCATGTACTGGTCACATGACTGATCATGCACTGATCACGTAATTGATCATGCACTGATCACGTGGCTGATCATGCAATGATCATGTAGCTACCATGTACTGGTCACGTGACTGATCATGCACTGATCACGTAATTGATCATGCACTGATCACGTGGCTGATCATGCACTAATCACGTGACTGGTCATGCACTGATCACGTGGCTGATCATGCACTGATCACGTGACTGATCATGCACACATCACGTGGCTATCATGCACTGCACACGTGGCTCGTCATGCAATGATCACGTAGCTACCATATACTGGTCACGCGACTGATCATGCACAGATCACGTAAATGATCATGCACTGTTCCCGAGACTGATCATGTACTGATCACGTGACTGATCATGCACTGATCACGTGGCTATCATGCTCTCCTCACGTGGGTGATCATGCAATGATCATGTAGCAACCATGTACTGGTCACCTGACTGATCATGCACTGATCATGTAATTGATCCAGCACTGATCATGTGGCTCATCATGCACTGATCACGTGACTGTTCTCAAACTGATCACTTGACTGATCATGCACTGATCACGTAGGTATCATGCACTGATCACGTGGCTGATCATACACTGTTCACGTGTCTATCATGCAGTGCTCACGTGGCTGATCCTGCAATGATCACGAAGCTTCCATGTACTGGTCACGTGACTGATCATGCAATGGTAACGTAATTGATCATGCACTGATCACGTGACTGATATTGTACTGATCACGTGATTGATCATGCACTGATCACGTGTCTATCATGCCCTGCTTACGTGGCTGATCATACAATGTTCACATAGCTACCATGTACTGGTCACATGACTGATCATGCACTGATCACGTAATTGATCATGCACTGATCAAGTGGCTGATCATACACTGATCCTGTGGCTGATCATGCACTGATCACGTGGTATCATGCACTGATCACGTGGCTGATCATACACTGATCACGTGACTGATCATGCACTGTTCACGAGACTGATCATGCACTGATCCCGTGGATATCATGCACTGATCACGTGTTTGATCATACACTGTTCACGTGTCTGACCATGCACTGCTCACGTGGCTGATCATACACTGTTCACGTAACTGATCATGCACTGATCACGTGGATATCATGAACTGATCACGTGGCTGAACATGCACTGTTCACGTGGCTTATCACACACCTGTCACGTGACTGATCATGCACTGATCACGTGGCCCTCATGCACTGATCACGTGGCTGATCATATTCTGCTCACGTAACTGATCATGCACACATCAGGTGGCTATCATGCACTTCTCACCTGGCTGGTCATGCAATGTTCACGTAGGTACAATATACTGGTCACGTGACTGATCATGCACAGATCACCTAAATGATCATGCACTGTTCACGTGACTGATCATGTACTGATCACGTGACTGATCATGCAACGATCACGTGGCTGATCATGCACTGATCAGGTAATTGATCATGCACTTATCATTTGGCTGATCATGCACTGATCACGTGGCTATCACGCACTGCTCACGTGGCTGATCATGCGATGATCTCGCAGCTACCATGAACTGGTCACATGACTGATCATACACTGTTCACGTGACTGATCATACCGTGATCACGTGGCTATCGTGCACTACTCACGTGGCTCATCATGCAATGATCATGTAGCAACCATGTACAGGTCACGTGAATGATCATACACCCATCAGGTGACTGATCATGCACTGATCACGGGGCTATCATGCACTGATCACGAGACTGATCATGCACTGATCACGTCTATATCATGCACTGATCACATGACTGCCCATG
This sequence comes from Bos taurus, assembly GCF_002263795.3. NCBI lineage: Eukaryota > Metazoa > Chordata > Mammalia > Artiodactyla > Bovidae > Bos > Bos taurus. The sequence goes on from NW_020191110.1 coordinate 102,564, forward strand.
CCCTGATCACGTGGATGATCATACAATAATCATGTGACAGATCATGCACTGATCACGTGGTTATCATGCACTGATCACGTGGCTATCATTCACTGATCACGTGGATATCATGCACGGATCACGTGGCTGAACACACACGTATCACGTGCTTGGTCATGCACTGATCACGTGACTATCATGCACTGATCACGTGGCTGTCATTCACTGATCACATGTCTGACCATGCACTGATCACGTGGCTGATCATACACTGCTCACGTAATTGATCATGCACTGATCATGTGGCTGATCATGCACTGATCACGTGGCTGATCATGCACTGATCACGTGACTGATCATGCACTGATCACGTGACTGATCATGCACTGATCACGTGGCTATCATGCACTGATCACTTGGCTGGTCATACACTGATCACGCAGCTACCATGTACTGGTCACGTGACTGATCATGCACTGATGACATAATTGATCATGCACTGATCATGTGGCTGATCATGCACTGATCACTTGACTGATCATGCACTGATCACGTGACTTATCATGCACTGATCACGTGGCTGGTCATACACTGATCACGTGGCTGATCATGCACTGATCACGTGGCTGATCATGCACTAATCACGTGACTGGTCATGCACTGATCACGTGGCTGATCATGCACTGATCACGCGACTGATCATGCACACATCACGTGGCTATCATGCACTGCACACGTGGCTCGTCATGCAATGATCACGTAGCTACCATATACTGGTCACGCGACTGATCATGCACAGATCACGTAAATGATCATGCACTGTTCCCGAGACTGATCATGTACTGATCACGTGACTGATCATGCACTGATCACGTGGCTATCATGCTCTCCTCACGTGGGTGATCATGCAATGATCATGTAGCTACCATGTACTGGTCACCTGACTGATCATGCACTGATCATGTAATTGATCCAGCACTGATCATGTGGCTCATCATGCACTGATCACGTGACTGTTCTCAAACTGCTCACTTGGCTGATCATGAAATGATCACACAGCTACCATGCACTGATCACGTGACTGATCATGCACTGATCACATCACTGATCACGCAGTGATAACGTGCCTATCATGCACTGATCACTTGGCTGGTCATACACTCATCACGCAGCTACCATGTACTGGTCACGTGACTGATCATGCACTGATGACATAATTGATCATGCACTGATCATGTGGCTGATCATGCACTGATCACTTGACTGATCATGCACTGATCACGTGACTTATCATGCACTGATCACCTGGCTATCATACACTGATCACATGGCTGGTCATACACTGATCACGTGCCTGGTCATGCACAGATCACGTGACTAATCATGAACTGATCACGTAGCAATCATTCACTGATCACCTGGCTGATCATGCACTGATCACGTGACTTATCATGCACTGATCACGTGACTATCATACACTGATCACATGGCTGGTCATACACTGATCCCGTGCCTGGTCATGCACAGATTACATGACTGATCATGCACTGATCACGTCACTGATCATGCACTGATCACGTGGCTATCATGCACTACTCACGTGGATGATCATGCAATGATCATGTAGCTACCATGTACCGGTCACGTGACTGATCATACACCCATCAGGTGACTGATCATGCACTGATCACGTGGCTATCATGCACTGTTCAAGTGGCTGATCATACACTGATCACCTGCCTGGTCATGCACAGATCATGTGACTAATCATGAACTGATCACGTAGCAATCATTCACTGATCACCTGGCTGATCATGCACCGATCACGTGGCTATCATGCAATGATCACGTGGCTATCATGCACTGATCACGTGGCTCATCATGCACTGATACCGTGACTGAGCATGGACTGATCACATGACTATCATGTAGTGATCACGTGACTTAATGGCGCTGACAATGTGACTGATCATGCGCTGAGCATGTTTGCTATGATACACTGATCATGTGCCTCTGGAGGCAATAAACAAAGAGCTGAGTAGGCATAAATCAAACAGTCAGCAGGCAATAATCATGGAACTCAGCTGTGAGGAATCATGCTGCTCAGCTGGCAATAATCAAGCAGCTGAGCAGGCAGGAATTACGCAGCACAGCTGGCAATTGTCAAGCAGATGACAGGCAGGAATCGTGCAGCTCAGCTGGCAATTGTCAAGCAGATGAGCAGACAGTAATCACGCAGCTCAGCAGGCCCTGATCACGTGACTGAGCATGCACTGTTCACCTGGCTCATCATACACAGATCACGTGATTGATCAAGCACTGATCACTTGGATATCATGCACTGATCACGTGGCTAATCATACACTGTTCACGTGTCTGACCATTCACTGATCACGTGGCTGATCATACACTTCTCACGTAACTGATCATGCACTGATCACGTAACTGATCATGCACTGATCACGTGGCTATCATGCACTGAATACGTGGCTGAACATGCACGGTTCACGTGGCTGATCACACACCTGTCACATGACATATCATGCACTGATCACTTGGCACTCATGCACTGATCACGTGGCTGATCATACTCTGCTCATGTAACTCATCATGCACACATCACGTGGCTACCAGGCACTGCTCACGTGGTTATCAGGCACGGCTCACGTGGTTCGTCATGGAAGGATCAAGAAGCTACCATATACTGGTCACGTGACTGATGATGCACAGATCACGTAAATAATAATGCACTGTTCACGTGACTGATCATACACTCATCACGGGACTGATCGTGCAGTGATCACGGCGCTATCATGCATTGACTACATGACTCCACATGCACTGATCACGTGGATGATCATGCACTTATCACCTGACTGCCCATGCACTGATCACGTGGATAAACATACACTGACCATGAGACAGGTCATGCAGTGATCACGCGGCTATCATGCACTGCTCTCGTGGCTGATCATGCAATGATCACGTAGCTACCATGTACTGGTCACGTGAGTGATCATGCACTGATCACGTAATTGATCATACACTGATCAGGTGACTTATCATGCACTGTTCACGTGACTGATCATGCACTGATCACGTGAGTGATCATGCACTGATCTCGTTGCTATCATGCACGGTTCACATGGCTGATCATGCAATGATCACGTAGCTACCATGTACTGGTCACGTGACTATCATGCACTGATCACGTAATTGATCATGCACTGATCAAGTGGCTGATCATACACTGATCACGTGACTGATCATGCACTGATCACGTGGCTGATCATGCAATGATCATGTAGCTACCATGTACTGGTCACGTGACTGATCATGCACTGATCACGTAATTGATCATGCACTGATCACGTGGCTGATCATGCACTAATCACGTGACTGGTCATGCCCTGATCACGTGGCTGATCATGCACTGATCACGTGACTGATCATGCACACATCACGTGGCTATCATGCACTGCACACGTGGCTCGTCATGCAATGATCACGTAGCTACCATATACTGGTCACGCGACTGATCATGCACAGATCACGTAAATGATCATGCACTGTTCCCGAGACTGATCATGTACTGATCACGTGACTGATCATGCACTGATCACGTGGCTATCATGCTCTCCTCACGTGGGTGATCATGCAATGATCATGTAGCAACCATGTACTGGTCACCTGACTGATCATGCACTGATCATGTAATTGATCCAGCACTGATCATGTGGCTCATCATGCACTGATCACGTGACTGTTCTCAAACTGATCACTTGACTGATCATGCACTGATCACGTAGGTATCATGCACTGATCACGTGGCTGATCATACACTGTTCACGTGTCTATCATGCAGTGCTCACGTGGCTGATCCTGCAATGATCACGTAGCTTACATGTACTGGTCACGTGACTGATCATGCAATGGTAACGTAATTGATCATGCACTGATCACGTGACTGATATTGTACTGATCACGTGATTGATCATGCACTGATCACGTGTCTATCATGCACTGCTTACGTGGCTGATCATACAATGTTCACATAGCTACCATGTACTGGTCACATGACTGATCATGCACTGATCACGTAATTGATCATGCACTGATCAAGTGGCTGATCATACACTGATCACGTGGCTGATCATGCACTGATCACGTGGCTATCATGCACTGATCACGTGCTGATCATACACTGATCACGTGACTGATCATGCACTGTTCACGAGACTGATCATGCACTGATCCCGTGGATATCATGCACTGATCACGTGTTTGATCATACACTGTTCACGTGTCTGACCATGCACTGCTCACGTGGCTGATCATACACTGTTCACGTAACTGATCATGCACTGATCACGTGGATATCATGAACTGATCACGTGGCTGAACATGCACTGTTCACGTGGCTTATCACACACCTGTCACGTGACTGATCATGCACTGATCACGTGGCCCTCATGCACTGATCACGTGGCTGATCATATTCTGCTCACGTAACTGATCATGCACACATCAGGTGGCTATCATGCACTTCTCACCTGGCTGGTCATGCAATGTTCACGTAGGTACAATATACTGGTCACGTGACTGATCATGCACAGATCACGTAAATGATCATGCACTGTTCACGTGACTGATCATGTACTGATCATGTGACTGATCACACACTGATCACGTGGCTATCATGCACTGCTCACGTGGCTGATCATGCATTGATAACGTAGCAACCATGTACTGGTCACGTGACTGATCATGCACTGATCATGTGGCTGATCACACACGTATCACGTTTCTGAATATGCACTGATCACGTGGTTATCATGCACTGATCACGTGGCTATCATTCACTGATCACGTGGATATCATGCACGGATCACGTGGCTGATCACACACGTATCACGTGCTTGGTCATGCACTGATCACGTGACTATCATGCACTGATCACGTGGCTATCATTCACTGATCACGTGTCTGACCATGCACTGATCACGTGGCTGATCATACACTGCTCACGTAATTGATCATGCACTGATCATGTGGCTGATCATGCACTGATCACGTGGCTGATCATGCACTGATCACGTGACAGATCATGCACTGATCACGTGACTGATCATGCACTGATCACTTGGCTGGTCATACACTGATCACGCAGCTACCATGTACTGGTCACGTGACTGATCATGCACTGATGACGTAATTGATCATGCACTGATCATGTGGCTGATCATGCACTGATCACTTGACTGATCATGCACTGATCACGTGACTTATCATGCACTGATCACGTGGCTATCATACACTGATCACATGGCTGGTAATACACTGATCACGTGCCTGGTCATGCACAGATTACATGACTGATCATGCCCTGATCACGTCACTGATCATGCACTGATCACATGGCTATCATGCACTACTCAAGTGGCTGATCATGCAATGATCATGTAGCTACCATGTATCGGTCACGTGACTGATCATACACCCATCAGGTGACTCATCATGCACTGATCACGTGGCTATCATGCACTGTTCACGTGACTGATCATACACTGATCACCTGCCTGGTCATGCACAGATCCCGTGACTAATCATGAACTGATCACCTAGCAATCATTCACTGATCACCTGGCTGATCATGCACTGATCACGTGGATATCATGCAATGATCACGTGGCTGGTCATACTGATCACGTGCCTCGTCATACACTGATCACGGGGCTGATCATGCACTGATCACGTGACTGATCATGCACTGATCACGTGGCTATCATGCAGTGATCACTTGGCTGGTCATACTGATCACGTGCCTCGTCATACACTGATCACGGGGCTGATCATGCACTGATCACGTGACTGATCATGCACTGATCACGTGGCTATCATGCAGTGATCACGTGGCTATCATGCACAGATCACATGGCTGATCATGCAATGTTCACGTAGCTACCATATACTGGTCACGTGACTGATCATGCACTGATCACGTGGCTGATCATGCACTGATCACGTGACTGATCATGCACTGTTCACGAGACTCATCATGCACAGATCACGTGGATATCATGCACTGATCACGTGTTTGATCATACACTGTTCACGTGTCTGACCATGCACTGCTCACGTGGCTGGTCATACACTGTTCACGTAACTGATCATGCACTGATCACGTGGTTATCATGCACTGATCACGTGGCTGTACATGCACTGTTCACGTGGCTTACCACACACCTGTCACGTGACTGAATATGCACTGATCACGTGGCACTCATGCACTGATCACGTGGCTGATCATACTCTGCTCACGTAACTGATCATGCACACATGACGTGGCTATCATGCACTTCTCACCTGGCTGGTCATGCAATGTTCATATAGCTACCATATACTGGTCACGTGACTGATCATGCTCAGATCACGTAAATGATCAGGCACTGTTCCCGAGACTGATCATGTACTGATCACGTGACTGATCATGCACTGATCATGTGGCTGATCATGCACTGACCACGTGACTGGTCATACACTGTTCACGTAACTGATCATGCACTGATCACGTGGATATCATGCACTGATCACGTGGCTGAACATGCACTGTTCACGTGGCTTACCACAGACCTGTCACGTGACTGAATATGCACTGATCACGTGGCACTCATGCACTGATCACGTGGCTGATCATACTCTGCTCACGTAACTGATCATGCACACATCACGTGGCTATCATGCACTTCTCACCTGGCTGGTCATGGAATATTCACGTAGCTACCATATACTGGTCACGTGACTGATCATGCACAGATCACGTAAATGATCATGCACTGATCACGTGACTGATCTTGTACTGATCACATGACTGATCACGCACTGATCACGTGGCTATCATGCACTGCTCACTTGGCTGATCATGAAATGATCACACAGCTACCATGCACTGATCACGTGACTGATCATGCACTGATCACATCACTGATCACGCAGTGATAACGTGCCTATCATGCACTGATCACTTGGCTGGTCATACACTCATCATGCAGCTACCATGTACTGGTCACGTGACTGATCATGCACTGATGACGTAATTGATCATGCACTGATCATGTGGCTGATCATGCACTGATCACTTGACTGATCATGCACTGATCACGTGACTTATCATGCACTGATCACCTGGCTATCATACACTGATCACATGGCTGGTCATACACTGATCACGTGCCTGGTCATGCACAGATCACGTGACTAATCATGAACTGATCACGTAGCAATCATTCACTGATCACCTGGCTGATCATGCACTGATCACGTGACTTATCATGCACTGATCACGTGACTATCATACACTGATCACATGGCTGGTCATACACTGATCCCGTGCCTGGTCATGCACAGATTACATGACTGATCATGCACTGATCACGTCACTGATCATGCACTGATCACGTGGCTATCATGCACTACTCACGTGGATGATCATGCAATGATCATGTAGCTACCATGTACCGGTCACGTGACTGATCATACACCCATCAGGTGACTGATCATGCACTGATCACGTGGCTATCATGCACTGTTCAAGTGGCTGATCATACACTGATCACCTGCCTGGTCATGCACAGATCACGTGACTAATCATGAACTGATCACGTAGCAATCATTCACTGATCACCTGGCTGATCATGCACTGATCACGTGGCTATCATGCAATGATCACGTGGCTATCATGCACTGATCACGTGGCTCATCATGCACTGATACCGTGACTGAGCATGGACTGATCACATGACTATCATGTAGTGATCACGTGACTTAATGGCGCTGACAATGTGACTGATCATGCGCTGAGCATGTTTGCTATGATACACTGATCATGTGCCTCTGGAGGCAATAAACAAAGAGCTGAGTAGGCATAAATCAAACAGTCAGCAGGCAATAATCATGGAACTCAGCTGTGAGGAATCATGCTGCTCAGCTGGCAATAATCAAGCAGCTGAGCAGGCAGGAATTACGCAGCACAGCTGGCAATTGTCAAGCAGATGACAGGCAGGAATCGTGCAGCTCAGCTGGCAATTGTCAAGCAGATGAGCAGACAGTAATCACGCAGCTCAGCAGGCCCTGATCACGTGACTGAGCATGCACTGTTCACCTGGCTGATCATACACAGATCACGTGATTGATCAAGCACTGATCACTTGGATATCATGCACTGATCACGTGGCTAATCATACACTGTTCACGTGTCTGACCATTCACTGATCACGTGGCTGATCATACACTTCTCACGTAACTGATCATGCACTGATCACGTAACTGATCATGCACTGATCACGTGGCTATCATGCACTGAATACGTGGCTGAACATGCACGGTTCACGTGGCTGATCACACACCTGTCACATGACATATCATGCACTGATCACTTGGCACTCATGCACTGATCACGTGGCTGATCATACTCTGCTCATGTAACTCATCATGCACACATCACGTGGCTACCAGGCACTGCTCACGTGGTTATCAGGCACGGCTCACGTGGTTCGTCATGGAAGGATCAAGAAGCTACCATATACTGGTCACGTGACTGATCATGCACAGATCACGTAAATAATAATGCACTGTTCACGTGACTGATCATGTACTGATCACGTGACTGATCATACACTCATCACGGGACTGATCGTGCAGTGATCACGGCGCTATCATGCATTGACTACATGACTCCACATGCACTGATCACGTGGATGATCATGCATTTATCACCTGACTGCCCATGCACGGATCACGTGGATAAACATACACTGACCATGTGACAGGTCATGCAGTGATCACGCGGCTATCATGCACTGCTCTCGTGGCTGATCATGCAATGATCACGTAGCTACCATGTACTGGTCACGTGAGTGATCATGCACTGATCACGTAATTGATCATACACTGATCAGGTGACTTATCATGCACTGTTCACGTGACTGATCATGCACTGATCACGTGAGTGATCATGCACTGATCTCGTTGCTATCATGCACGGTTCACATGGCTGATCATGCAATGATCACGTAGCTACCATGCACTGGTCACGTGACTATCATGCACTGATCACGTAATTGATCATGCACTGATCAAGTGGCTGATCATACACTGATCACGTGACTGATCATGCACTGATCACGTGGCTGATCATGCAATGATCATGTAGCTACCATGTACTGGTCACGTGACTGATCATGCACTGATCACGTAATTGATCATGCACTGATCACGTGGCTGATCATGCACTAATCACGTGACTGGTCATGCCCTGATCACGTGGCTGATCATGCACTGATCACGTGACTGATCATGCACACATCACGTGGCTATCATGCACTGCACACGTGGCTCGTCATGCAATGATCACGTAGCTACCATATACTGGTCACGCGACTGATCATGCACAGATCACGTAAATGATCATGCACTGTTCCCGAGACTGATCATGTACTGATCACGTGACTGATCATGCACTGATCACGTGGCTATCATGCTCTCCTCACGTGGGTGATCATGCAATGATCATGTAGCAACCATGTACTGGTCACCTGACTGATCATGCACTGATCATGTAATTGATCCAGCACTGATCATGTGGCTCATCATGCACTGATCACGTGACTGTTCTCAAACTGATCACTTGACTGATCATGCACTGATCACGTAGGTATCATGCACTGATCACGTGGCTGATCATACACTGTTCACGTGTCTATCATGCAGTGCTCACGTGGCTGATCCTGCAATGATCACGTAGCTTACATGTACTGGTCACGTGACTGATCATGCAATGGTAACGTAATTGATCATGCACTGATCACGTGACTGATATTGTACTGATCACGTGAGTGATCATGCACTGATCTCGTTGCTATCATGCACGGTTCACATGGCTGATCCTGCAATGATCACGTAGCTACCATGTACTGGTCACGTGACTATCATGCACTGATCACGTAATTGATCATGCACTGATCAAGTGGCTGATCATACACTGATCACGTGACTGATCATGCACTGATCACGTGGCTGATCATGCAATGATCATGTAGCTACCATGTACTGGTCACGTGACTGATCATGCACTGATCACGTAATTGATCATGCACTGATCACGTGGCTGATCATGCACTAATCACGTGACTGGTCATGCCCTGATCACGTGGCTGATCATGCACTGATCACGTGGCTGAACATGCACTGTTCACGTGGCTTACCACAGACCTGTCACGTGACTGAATATGCACTGATCACGTGGCACTCATGCACTGATCACGTGGCTGATCATACTCTGCTCACGTAACTGATCATGCACACATCACGTGGCTATCATGCACTTCTCACCTGGCTGGTCATGGAATATTCACGTAGCTACCATATACTGGTCACGTGACTGATCATGCACAGATCACGTAAATGATCATGCACTGATCACGTGACTGATCTTGTACTGATCACATGACTGATCACGCACTGATCACGTGGCTATCATGCACTGCTCACTTGGCTGATCATGAAATGATCACACAGCTACCATGCACTGATCACGTGACTGATCATGCACTGATCACATCACTGATCACGCAGTGATAACGTGCCTATCATGCACTGATCACTTGGCTGGTCATACACTCATCATGCAGCTACCATGTACTGGTCACGTGACTGATCATGCACTGATGACGTAATTGATCATGCACTGATCATGTGGCTGATCATGCACTGATCACTTGACTGATCATGCACTGATCACGTGACTTATCATGCACTGATCACCTGGCTATCATACACTGATCACATGGCTGGTCATACACTGATCACGTGCCTGGTCATGCACAGATCACGTGACTAATCATGAACTGATCACGTAGCAATCATTCACTGATCACCTGGCTGATCATGCACTGATCACGTGACTTATCATGCACTGATCACGTGACTATCATACACTGATCACATGGCTGGTCATACACTGATCCCGTGCCTGGTCATGCACAGATTACATGACTGATCATGCACTGATCACGTCACTGATCATGCACTGATCACGTGGCTATCATGCACTACTCACGTGGATGATCATGCAATGATCATGTAGCTACCATGTACCGGTCACGTGACTGATCATACACCCATCAGGTGACTGATCATGCACTGATCACGTGGCTATCATGCACTGTTCAAGTGGCTGATCATACACTGATCACCTGCCTGGTCATGCACAGATCACGTGACTAATCATGAACTGATCACGTAGCAATCATTCACTGATCACCTGGCTGATCATGCACTGATCACGTGGCTATCATGCAATGATCACGTGGCTATCATGCACTGATCACGTGGCTCATCATGCACTGATACCGTGACTGAGCATGGACTGATCACATGACTATCATGTAGTGATCACGTGACTTAATGGCGCTGACAATGTGACTGATCATGCGCTGAGCATGTTTGCTATGATACACTGATCATGTGCCTCTGGAGGCAATAAACAAAGAGCTGAGTAGGCATAAATCAAACAGTCAGCAGGCAATAATCATGGAACTCAGCTGTGAGGAATCATGCTGCTCAGCTGGCAATAATCAAGCAGCTGAGCAGGCAGGAATTACGCAGCACAGCTGGCAATTGTCAAGCAGATGACAGGCAGGAATCGTGCAGCTCAGCTGGCAATTGTCAAGCAGATGAGCAGACAGTAATCACGCAGCTCAGCAGGCCCTGATCACGTGACTGAGCATGCACTGTTCACCTGGCTGATCATACACAGATCACGTGATTGATCAAGCACTGATCACTTGGATATCATGCACTGATCACGTGGCTAATCATACACTGTTCACGTGTCTGACCATTCACTGATCACGTGGCTGATCATACACTTCTCACGTAACTGATCATGCACTGATCACGTAACTGATCATGCACTGATCACGTGGCTATCATGCACTGAATACGTGGCTGAACATGCACGGTTCACGTGGCTGATCACACACCTGTCACATGACATATCATGCACTGATCACTTGGCACTCATGCACTGATCACGTGGCTGATCATACTCTGCTCATGTAACTCATCATGCACACATCACGTGGCTACCAGGCACTGCTCACGTGGTTATCAGGCACGGCTCACGTGGTTCGTCATGGAATGATCAAGAAGCTACCATATACTGGTCACGTGACTGATCATGCACAGATCACGTAAATAATAATGCACTGTTCACGTGACTGATCATGTACTGATCACGTGACTGATCATACACTCATCACGGGACTGATCGTGCAGTGATCACGGCGCTATCATGCATTGACTACATGACTCCACATGCACTGATCACGTGGATGATCATGCATTTATCACCTGACTGCCCATGCACGGATCACGTGGATAAACATACACTGACCATGTGACAGGTCATGCAGTGATCACGCGGCTATCATGCACTGCTCTCGTGGCTGATCATGCAATGATCACGTAGCTACCATGTACTGGTCACGTGAGTGATCATGCACTGATCACGTAATTGATCATACACTGATCAGGTGACTTATCATGCACTGTTCACGTGACTGATCATGCACTGATCACGTGAGTGATCATGCACTGATCTCGTTGCTATCATGCACGGTTCACATGGCTGATCATGCAATGATCACGTAGCTACCATGCACTGGTCACGTGACTATCATGCACTGATCACGTAATTGATCATGCACTGATCAAGTGGCTGATCATACACTGATCACGTGACTGATCATGCACTGATCACGTGGCTGATCATGCAATGATCATGTAGCTACCATGTACTGGTCACGTGACTGATCATGCACTGATCACGTAATTGATCATGCACTGATCACGTGGCTGATCATGCACTAATCACGTGACTGGTCATGCCCTGATCACGTGGCTGATCATGCACTGATCACGTGACTGATCATGCACACATCACGTGGCTATCATGCACTGCACACGTGGCTCGTCATGCAATGATCACGTAGCTACCATATACTGGTCACGCGACTGATCATGCACAGATCACGTAAATGATCATGCACTGTTCCCGAGACTGATCATGTACTGATCACGTGACTGATCATGCACTGATCACGTGGCTATCATGCTCTCCTCACGTGGGTGATCATGCAATGATCATGTAGCAACCATGTACTGGTCACCTGACTGATCATGCACTGATCATGTAATTGATCCAGCACTGATCATGTGGCTCATCATGCACTGATCACGTGACTGTTCTCAAACTGATCACTTGACTGATCATGCACTGATCACGTAGGTATCATGCACTGATCACGTGGCTGATCATACACTGTTCACGTGTCTATCATGCAGTGCTCACGTGGCTGATCCTGCAATGATCACGTAGCTTACATGTACTGGTCACGTGACTGATCATGCAATGGTAACGTAATTGATCATGCACTGATCACGTGACTGATATTGTACTGATCACGTGATTGATCATGCACTGATCACGTGTCTATCATGCACTGCTTACGTGGCTGATCATACAATGTTCACATAGCTACCATGTACTGGTCACATGACTGATCATGCACTGATCACGTAATTGATCATGCACTGATCAAGTGGCTGATCATACACTGATCACGTGGCTGATCATGCACTGATCACGTGGCTATCATGCACTGATCACGTGCTGATCATACACTGATCACGTGACTGATCATGCACTGTTCACGAGACTGATCATGCACTGATCCCGTGGATATCATGCACTGATCACGTGTTTGATCATACACTGTTCACGTGTCTGACCATGCACTGCTCACGTGGCTGATCATACACTGTTCACGTAACTGATCATGCACTGATCACGTGGATATCATGAACTGATCACGTGGCTGAACATGCACTGTTCACGTGGCTTATCACACACCTGTCACGTGACTGATCATGCACTGATCACGTGGCCCTCATGCACTGATCACGTGGCTGATCATATTCTGCTCACGTAACTGATCATGCACACATCAGGTGGCTATCATGCACTTCTCACCTGGCTGGTCATGCAATGTTCACGTAGGTACAATATACTGGTCACGTGACTGATCATGCACAGATCACGTAAATGATCATGCACTGTTCACGTGACTGATCATGTACTGATCATGTGACTGATCACACACTGATCACGTGGCTATCATGCACTGCTCACGTGGCTGATCATGCATTGATAACGTAGCAACCATGTACTGGTCACGTGACTGATCATGCACTGATCACGTGGCTGATCACACACGTATCACGTTTATGAATATGCACTGATCACGTGGTTATCATGCACTGATCACGTGGCTATCATTCACTGATCACGTGGATATCATGCACGGATCACGTGGCTGATCACACACGTATCATGTGCTTGGTCATGCACTGATCACGTGACTATCATGCACTGATCACGTGGCTATCATTCACTGATCACGTGTCTGACCATGCACTGATCACGTGGCTGATCATACACTGCTCACGTAATTGATCATGCACTGATCATGTGGCTGATCATGCACTGATCACGTGGCTGATCATGCACTGATCACGTGACAGATCATGCACTGATCACGTGACTGATCATGCACTGATCACTTGGCTGGTCATACACTGATCACGCAGCTACCATGTACTGGTCACGTGACTGATCATGCACTGATGACGTAATTGATCATGCACTGATCATGTGGCTGATCATGCACTGATCACTTGACTGATCATGCACTGATCACGTGACTTATCATGCACTGATCACGTGGCTATCATACACTGATCACATGGCTGGTAATACACTGATCACGTGCCTGGTCATGCACAGATTACATGACTGATCATGCCCTGATCACGTCACTGATCATGCACTGATCACATGGCTATCATGCACTACTCAAGTGGCTGATCATGCAATGATCATGTAGCTACCATGTATCGGTCACGTGACTGATCATACACCCATCAGGTGACTCATCATGCACTGATCACGTGGCTATCATGCACTGTTCACGTGACTGATCATACACTGATCACCTGCCTGGTCATGCACAGATCACGTGACTAATCATGAACTGATCACCTAGCAATCATTCACTGATCACCTGGCTGATCATGCACTGATCACGTGGATATCATGCAATGATCACGTGGCTGGTCATACTGATCACGTGCCTCGTCATACACTGATCACGGGGCTGATCATGCACTGATCACGTGACTGATCATGCACTGATCACGTGGCTATCATGCAGTGATCACTTGGCTGGTCATACTGATCACGTGCCTCGTCATACACTGATCACGGGGCTGATCATGCACTGATCACGTGACTGATCATGCACTGATCACGTGGCTATCATGCAGTGATCACGTGGCTATCATGCACAGATCACATGGCTGATCATGCAATGTTCACGTAGCTACCATATACTGGTCACGTGACTGATCATGCACTGATCACGTGGCTGATCATGCACTGATCACGTGACTGATCATGCACTGTTCACGAGACTCATCATGCACAGATCACGTGGATATCATGCACTGATCACGTGTTTGATCATACACTGTTCACGTGTCTGACCATGCACTGCTCACGTGGCTGGTCATACACTGTTCACGTAACTGATCATGCACTGATCACGTGGTTATCATGCACTGATCACGTGGCTGTACATGCACTGTTCACGTGGCTTACCACACACCTGTCACGTGACTGAATATGCACTGATCACGTGGCACTCATGCACTGATCACGTGGCTGATCATACTCTGCTCACGTAACTGATCATGCACACATGACGTGGCTATCATGCACTTCTCACCTGGCTGGTCATGCAATGTTCATATAGCTACCATATACTGGTCACGTGACTGATCATGCTCAGATCACGTAAATGATCAGGCACTGTTCCCGAGACTGATCATGTACTGATCACGTGACTGATCATGCACTGATCATGTGGCTGATCATGCACTGACCACGTGACTGGTCATACACTGTTCACGTAACTGATCATGCACTGATCACGTGGATATCATGCACTGATCACGTGGCTGAACATGCACTGTTCACGTGGCTTACCACAGACCTGTCACGTGACTGAATATGCACTGATCACGTGGCACTCATGCACTGATCACGTGGCTGATCATACTCTGCTCACGTAACTGATCATGCACACATCACGTGGCTATCATGCACTTCTCACCTGGCTGGTCATGGAATATTCACGTAGCTACCATATACTGGTCACGTGACTGATCATGCACAGATCACGTAAATGATCATGCACTGATCACGTGACTGATCTTGTACTGATCACATGACTGATCACGCACTGATCACGTGGCTATCATGCACTGCTCACTTGGCTGATCATGAAATGATCACACAGCTACCATGCACTGATCACGTGACTGATCATGCACTGATCACATCACTGATCACGCAGTGATAACGTGCCTATCATGCACTGATCACTTGGCTGGACATACACTCATCATGCAGCTACCATGTACTGGTCACGTGACTGATCATGCACTGATGACGTAATTGATCATGCACTGATCATGTGGCTGATCATGCACTGATCACTTGACTGATCATGCACTGATCACGTGACTTATCATGCACTGATCACCTGGCTATCATACACTGATCACATGGCTGGTCATACACTGATCACGTGCCTGGTCATGCACAGATCACGTGACTAATCATGAACTGATCACGTAGCAATCATTCACTGATCACCTGGCTGATCATGCACTGATCACGTGACTTATCATGCACTGATCACGTGACTATCATACACTGATCACATGGCTGGTCATACACTGATCCCGTGCCTGGTCATGCACAGATTACATGACTGATCATGCACTGATCACGTCACTGATCATGCACTGATCACGTGGCTATCATGCACTACTCACGTGGATGATCATGCAATGATCATGTAGCTACCATGTACCGGTCACGTGACTGATCATACACCCATCAGGTGACTGATCATGCACTGATCACGTGGCTATCATGCACTGTTCAAGTGGCTGATCATACACTGATCACCTGCCTGGTCATGCACAGATCACGTGACTAATCATGAACTGATCACGTAGCAATCATTCACTGATCACCTGGCTGATCATGCACTGATCACGTGGCTATCATGCAATGATCACGTGGCTATCATGCACTGATCACGTGGCTCATCATGCACTGATACCGTGACTGAGCATGGACTGATCACATGACTATCATGTAGTGATCACGTGACTTAATGGCGCTGACAATGTGACTGATCATGCGCTGAGCATGTTTGCTATGATACACTGATCATGTGCCTCTGGAGGCAATAAACAAAGAGCTGAGTAGGCATAAATCAAACAGTCAGCAGGCAATAATCATGGAACTCAGCTGTGAGGAATCATGCTGCTCAGCTGGCAATAATCAAGCAGCTGAGCAGGCAGGAATTACGCAGCACAGCTGGCAATTGTCAAGCAGATGACAGGCAGGAATCGTGCAGCTCAGCTGGCAATTGTCAAGCAGATGAGCAGACAGTAATCACGCAGCTCAGCAGGCCCTGATCACGTGACTGAGCATGCACTGTTCACCTGGCTGATCATACACAGATCACGTGATTGATCAAGCACTGATCACTTGGATATCATGCACTGATCACGTGGCTAATCATACACTGTTCACGTGTCTGACCATTCACTGATCACGTGGCTGATCATACACTTCTCACGTAACTGATCATGCACTGATCACGTAACTGATCATGCACTGATCACGTGCCTATCATGCACTGAATACGTGGCTGAACATGCACGGTTCACGTGGCTGATCACACACCTGTCACATGACATATCATGCACTGATCACTTGGCACTCATGCACTGATCACGTGGCTGATCATACTCTGCTCATGTAACTCATCATGCACACATCACGTGGCTACCAGGCACTGCTCACGTGGTTATCAGGCACGGCTCACGTGGTTCGTCATGGAATGATCAAGAAGCTACCATATACTGGTCACGTGACTGATCATGCACAGATCACGTAAATAATAATGCACTGTTCACGTGACTGATCATGTACTGATCACGTGACTGATCATACACTCATCACGGGACTGATCGTGCAGTGATCACGGCGCTATCATGCATTGACTACATGACTCCACATGCACTGATCACGTGGATGATCATGCATTTATCACCTGACTGCCCATGCACGGATCACGTGGATAAACATACACTGACCATGTGACAGGTCATGCAGTGATCACGCGGCTATCATGCACTGCTCTCGTGGCTGATCATGCAATGATCACGTAGCTACCATGTACTGGTCACGTGAGTGATCATGCACTGATCACGTAATTGATCATACACTGATCAGGTGACTTATCATGCACTGTTCACGTGACGGATCATGCACTGATCACGTGAGTGATCATGCACTGATCTCGTTGCTATCATGCACGGTTCACATGGCTGATCATGCAATGATCACGTAGCTACCATGCACTGGTCACGTGACTATCATGCACTGATCACGTAATTGATCATGCACTGATCAAGTGGCTGATCATACACTGATCACGTGACTGATCATGCACTGATCACGTGGCTGATCATGCAATGATCATGTAGCTACCATGTACTGGTCACGTGACTGATCATGCACTGATCACGTAATTGATCATCCACTGATCACGTGGCTGATCATGCACTAATCACGTGACTGGTCATGCCCTGATCACGTGGCTGATCATGCACTGATCACGTGACTGATCATGCACACATCACGTGGCTATCATGCACTGCACACATGGCTCGTCATGCAATGATCACGTAGCTACCATATACTGGTCACGCGACTGATCATGCACAGATCACGTAAATGATCATGCACTGTTCCCGAGACTGATCATGTACTGATCACATGACTGATCATGCACTGATCACGTGGCTATCATGCTCTCCTCACGTGGGTGATCATGCAATGATCATGTAGCAACCATGTACTGGTCACCTGACTGATCATGCACTGATCATGTAATTGATCCAGCACTGATCATGTGGCTCATCATGCACTGATCACGTGACTGTTCTCAAACTGATCACTTGACTGATCATGCACTGATCACGTAGGTATCATGCACTGATCACGTGGCTGATCATACACTGTTCACGTGTCTATCATGCAGTGCTCACGTGGCTGATCCTGCAATGATCACGTAGCTTACATGTACTGGTCACGTGACTGATCATGCAATGGTAACGTAATTGATCATGCACTGATCACGTGACTGATATTGTACTGATCACGTAATTGATCATGCACTGATCACGTGTCTATCATGCACTGCTTACGTGGCTGATCATACAATGTTCACATAGCTACCATGTACTGGTCACATGACTGATCATGCACTGATCACGTAATTGATCATGCACTGATCAAGTGGCTGATCATACACTGATCACGTGGCTGATCATGCACTGATCACGTGGCTATCATGCACTGATCACGTGCTGATCATACACTGATCACGTGACTGATCATGCACTGTTCACGAGACTGATCATGCACTGATCCCGTGGATATCATGCACTGATCACGTGTTTGATCATACACTGTTCACGTGTCTGACCATGCACTGCTCACGTGGCTGATCATACACTGTTCACGTAACTGATCATGCACTGATCACGTGGATATCATGAACTGATCACGTGGCTGAACATGCACTGTTCACGTGGCTTATCACACACCTGTCACGTGACTGATCATGCACTGATCACGTGGCCCTCATGCACTGATCACGTGGCTGATCATATTCTGCTCACGTAACTGATCATGCACACATCAGGTGGCTATCATGCACTTCTCACCTGGCTGGTCATGCAATGTTCACGTAGGTACAATATACTGGTCACGTGACTGATCATGCACAGATCACGTAAATGATCATGCACTGTTCACGTGACTGATCATGTACTGATCATGTGACTGATCACACACTGATCACGTGGCTATCATGCACTGCTCACGTGGCTGATCATGCATTGATAACGTAGCAACCATGTACTGGTCACGTGACTGATCATGCACTGATCACGTGGCTGATCACACACGTATCACGTTTCTGAATATGCACTGATCACGTGGTTATCATGCACTGATCACGTGGCTATCATTCACTGATCACGTGGATATCATGCACGGATCACGTGGCTGATCACACACATATCACGTGCTTGGTCATGCACTGATCACGTGACTATCATGCACTGATCACGTGGCTATCATTCACTGATCACGTGTCTGACCATGCACTGATCACGTGGCTGATCATACACTGCTCACGTAATTGATCATGCACTGATCATGTGGCTGATCATGCACTGATCACGTGGCTGATCATGCACTGATCACGTGACAGATCATGCACTGATCACGTGACTGATCATGCACTGATCACTTGGCTGGTCATACACTGATCACGCAGCTACCATGTACTGGTCACGTGACTGATCATGCACTGATGACGTAATTGATCATGCACTGATCATGTGGCTGATCATGCACTGATCACTTGACTGATCATGCACTGATCACGTGACTTATCATGCACTGATCACGTGGCTATCATACACTGATCACATGGCTGGTAATACACTGATCACGTGCCTGGTCATGCACAGATTACATGACTGATCATGCCCTGATCACGTCACTGATCATGCACTGATCACATGGCTATCATGCACTACTCAAGTGGCTGATCATGCAATGATCATGTAGCTACCATGTATCGGTCACGTGACTGATCATACACCCATCAGGTGACTCATCATGCACTGATCACGTGGCTATCATGCACTGTTCACGTGGCTGATCATACACTGATCACCTGCCTGGTCATGCACAGATCACGTGACTAATCATGAACTGATCACCTAGCAATCATTCACTGATCACCTGGCTGATCATGCACTGATCACGTGGATATCATGCAATGATCACGTGGCTATCATGCACTGAACACGTGGCTGATCATGCACTGATACCGTGACTGAGCATGGACTGATCACATGACTATCATGTAGTGATCACGTGACTTAATGGCGCGGATCATGTGACTGATCATGCGCTGAGCATGTTTGCTATCATACACTGATCATGTGCCTCTGGAGGCAATAAACAAAGAGCTGAGTAGGCACGAATCAAACAGTCAGCAGGCAATAATCATGGAACTCAGCTGTGAGGAATCCTGCTGCTCAGCTGGCAATAATCAAGCAGCTGAGCAGGCAGGAATTACACAGCACAGCTGGCAATTGTCAAGCAGATGACAGGCAGGAATCATGCAGCTCAGCTGGCAATTGTCAAGCAGATGAGCAGACAGGAATCACGCAGCTCAGCAGGCCCTGATCACGTGACTGAGCATGCACTGTTCACCTGGCTGATCATACACTGATCACGTGATTGATCAAGCACTGATCACTTGGATATCATGCACTGATCACGTGGCTGATCATTCACTGATCACGTGGCTGACCATGCACTGATCACGTGACTGATCATACACTGATCACGTGACTGATCATGCACTGATCACGTGGCTATCATGCACTGATCACTTGGCTGGTCATACTGATCACGTGCCTCGTCATACACTGATCACAGGGCTGATCATGCACTGATCACGTGACTGATCATGCACTGATCACGTGGCTATCATGCAGTGATCACGTGGCTATCATGCACAGATCACATGGCTGATCATGCAATGTTCACGTAGCTACCATATACTGGTCACGTGACTGATCATGCACTGATCACGTGGCTGATCATGCACTGATCACGTGACTGATCATGCACTGTTCACGAGACTCATCATGCACAGATCACGTGGATATCATGCACTGATCACGTGTTTGATCATACACTCTTCACGTGTCTGACCATGCACTGCTCACGTGGCTGGTCATACACTGTTCACGTAACTGATCATGCACTGATCACGTGGATATCATGCACTGATCACGTGGCTGAACATGCACTGTTCACGTGGCTTACCACACACCTGTCACGTGACTGAATATGCACTGATCACGTGGCACTCATGCACTGATCACGTGGCTGATCATACTCTGCTCACGTAACTGATCATGCACACATGACGCGGCTATCATGCACTTCTCACCTGGCTGGTCATGCAATGTTCATATAGCTACCATATACTGGTCACGTGACTGATCATGCTCAGATCACGTAAATGATCAGGCACTGTTCCCGAGACTGATCATGTACTGATCACGTGACTGATCATGCACTGATCATGTGGCTATCATGCACTGCTCACGTGGTTGATCATGCAATGATCACGTAGCAACCATGTACTGGTCACGTGACTGATCATGCACTGATCACGTTATTAATCCTGCACTGATCACCTGACTCATCATGCACTGATCACGTAGCTGATCACACACATATCACGTGACTGATCATGCACTCATCACGTGGATATCATGCACTGATCACTTGTTTGTTCATACACTGTTCACGTGTCTGACCATGCACTGCTCACGTGGCTGATCATACACTGTTCACGTAACTGATCATGCACTGATCACGTGGATATCATGCACTGATCACGTGGCTGCACATGCACTGTTCACGTGGCTTATCACACACCTGTCACGTGACTGATCATGCACTGATCACGTGGTACTCATGCACTGATCACGTGGCTGATCATATTCTGCTCACATAACTGATCATGCACACATCAGGTGGCTATCATGCACTTGTCACCTGGCTGGTCATGGAATATTCACGTAGCTACCATATACTTGTCACGTGACTGATCATGCACAGATCACGTAAATGATCATGCACTGATCACGTGACTGATCATGTACTGATCACATGACTGATCAGCACTGATCACGTGGCTATCATGCACTGATCACTTGGCTGATCATGAAATGATCACCCAGCTACCATGTACTGGTCACGTGACTGATCATGCACTGATCACGTGGCTGATCATGCAGTGATAACGTGCCTAACATGCACTGATCACTTGGCTGGTCATACACTCATCACGCAGCTACCATGTACTGGTCACGTGACTGATCATGCACTGATGACGTAATTGATCATGCACTGATCATGTGGCTGATCGTGCACTGATCACTTGACTGATCATGCACTGATCACGTGACTTATCATGCACTGATCACCTGGCTATCATACACTGATCACATGGCTGGTCATACACTGATCACGTGCCTGGTCATGCACAGATCACGTGACTAATCATGAACTGATCACGTAGCAATCATTCACTGATCACCTGGCTGATCATGCACTGATCACGTGACTTATCATGCACTGATCACGTGACTATCATACACTGATCACATGGCTGGACATACACTGATCCCGTGCCTGGTCATGCACAGATTACATGACTGATCATGCACTGATCACGTCACTGATCATGCACTGATCACGTGGCTATCATGCACTACTCACGTGGATGATCATGCAATGATCATGTATCTACCATGTACCGGTCACGTGACTGATCATACACCCATCAGGTGACTGATCATGCACTGATCACGTGGCTATCATGCACTGTTCAAGTGGCTGATCATACACTGATCACCTGCCTGGTCATGCACAGATCACGTGACTAATCATGAACTGATCACGTAGCAATCATTCACTGATCACCTGGCTGATCATGCACTGATCACGTGGCTATCATGCAATGATCACGTGGCTATCATGCACTGATCACGTGGCTCATCAAGCACTGATACCGTGACTGAGCATGGACTGATCACATGACTATCATGTAGTGATCACGTGACTTAATGGCGCTGACAATGTGACTGATCATGCGCTGAGCATGTTTGCTATCATACACTGATCATGTGCCTCTGGAGGCAATAAACAAAGAGCTGAGTAGGCATAAATCAAACAGTCAGCAGGCAATAATCATGGAACTCAGCTGTGAGGAATCATGCTGCTCAGCTGGCAATAATCAAGCAGCTGAGCAGGCAGGAATTACGCAGCACAGCTGGCAATTGTCAAGCAGATGACAGGCAGGAATCGTGCAGCTCAGCTGGCAATTGTCAAGCAGATGAGCAGACAGTAATCACGCAGCTCAGCAGGCCCTGATCACGTGACTGAGCATGCACTGTTCACCTGGCTGATCATACACAGATCACGTGATTGATCAAGCACTGATCACTTGGATATCATGCACTGATCACGTGGCTAATCATACACTGTTCACGTGTCTGACCATGCACTGATCACGTGGCTGATCATACACTTCTCACGTAACTGATCAAGCACTGATCACTTGGATATCATGCACTGATCACGTGGCTAATCATACACTGTTCACGTGTCTGACCATGCACTGATCACGTGGCTGATCATACACTTCTCACGTAACTGATCATGCACTGATCACGTAACTGATCATGCACTGATCACGTGGCTGATCATGCAATGATTACGTAGCTACCATGTACTGGTCCCGGGAGTGATCATGCACTGATCACGTAATTGATCATGCACTGATCACGTGGCTGATCATGCACTGAACACGTGACTGATCATGCACTGTTCAAGTTCCTGGTCATGCACAGATCACGTGACTAATCATGAACTGATCACGGGGCTATAATTCACTGATCACGTGGATATCATGCATTGATTACGTGCCTGTCATGCACAGATCACGAGACTGATCATGCACTGATCACGTGGATATCATGCACTGATCACGTGGCTGATCATACACTGTTCACGTGTCTGACCATGCACTGCTCACGTGGCTGATCATACACTGTTCATGTAACTGATCATGCACTTATCACGTGGATATCATGCACTGATCACGTGGCTGAACATGCACTGTTCACGTGGCTTATCACACACCTGTCACGTGACTGATCATGCACTGATCACGTGGCACTCATGCGCTGATCACGTGGCTGATCATACTCTGTTCACGTAACTGATCATGCACACATCAGGTGGCTATCATGCACTTCTCACCTGGCTGGTCATGCAATGTTCATGTAGCTACCATATACTGGTCACGTGACTGATCATGCACAGATCACGTAAATGATCATGCACTGATCACCTGACTCATCATGCACTGATCACGTGGCTGATCACACACGTATCACGTGAGTGATCATGCACTGATCACGTGGCTATCATGCACTGCTCACGTGGCTGATCATGCAATGGTCACGTAGCAACCATGTACTGATCACGTGACTGATCATGCACTGATCACGTAATTAATCCTGCACTGATCACCTGACTCATCATGCACTGATCACGTGGCTGATCACACACGTATCACGTGACTGATCATGCACTGATCACGTGGTTATCATACACTGATCACGTGGCTATCATTCACTGATCACGTGGATATCATGCACGGATCACGTGGCTGATCACACACGTATCACGTGACTGATCATGCACTGATCACGTGGCTATCATGCACTGATCACGTGGCTATCATGCACTGATCACGTGGCTGATCATGGAATGATCACGGAGCTACCATGTACTGGTCACGTGACTGATCTTGCACTGATTACGTAATTGATCATGCCCTGATCACGTGGCTGATCAGGCACTGATCATGTGGTTATCATGCACTGCTAACATGGCTGGTCATGAAATGATCACGCAGCTACCATGTACTGGTCACGTGACTGACAATGCACTGATCATGTGGCTGATTATGCAGTGATCACGTGACGGATCATGCACTGATAACGTGGCTATCATGCACTGATCACTTGACTTGACATACACTGATCACGCAGATACCATGTACTGATCACGTGACTGATTATGCACTGATCATGTAGCTGATCATGCACTGATCACGTGACTGATCATGCACTGATCATGTGACTTATCATGCACTGATCACGTGGCTATCATGCACCGATCACATGGCTGGTCATACACTGCTCACGTGCCTGGTCATGCACAGATTACATGACTGATCATGCACTCATCACGTCGCTGATCATGCACTGATCACGTGGCTATCATGCACTACTCACGTGGCTGATCATGCAATGATCATGTAGCTACCATGTACCGGTCACGTGACTGATCATACACCCATCAGGTGACTGATCATGCCCTGATCACGTGGCTATCATGCACTGTTCACGTGGCTGATCATACAATGATCACCTGCCTGGTCATGCACAGATCACGTGACTAATCATGAACTGATCACGTAGCAATCATTCACTGATCACCTGGCTGATCATGCACTGATCACGTGGCTATCATGCAATGATCATGTGGCTATCATGCACTGATCACGTGGCTTATCATGCACTGATACCGTGACTGAGCATGGACTGATCACATGACTATCATGTAGTGATCACGTGACTTAATGGCGCTGACCATGTGACTGATCATGAGCTGAGCATGTTTGCTATCATGCACTGATCATGTGCCTCTGGAGGCAATAAACAAAGAGCTGAGTAGGCATGAATCAAACAGTCAGCAGGCAACAATCATGGAACTCAGCTGTGAGGAATCATGCTGCTCAGCTGGCAATAATCAAGCAGCTGAGCAGGCAGGAATTACACAGCACAGCTGGCAATTGTCAAGCAGATGACAGGCAGGAATCATGCAGCTCAGCTGGCAATTGTCAAGCAGATGAGCAGACAGTAATCACGCAGCTCAGCAGGCCCGGATCACGTGACGGAGCATGCACTGTTCACCTGGCTGATCATAAACTGATCACGTGATTGATCATGCACTGATCACTTGGATATCATGCACTGATCACGTGGCTAATCATACACTGTTCACGGGTCTGACCATGCACTGATCACGTGGCTGATCATGCAATGATCACGTAGCTACCATGTACTGGTCCCGTGTGTGATCATGCACTGATCACGTAATTGACCATGCACTGATCACGTGGCTGATCATGCACTGAAAACGTGACTGATCATGCACTGATCACGTGGCTGATCATGCACTGATCACGTGACTGATCATGCACTGTTCACGAGACTCATCATGCACAGATCACGTGGATATCATGCACTGATCACGTGCTTGATCATACACTGTTCACGTGTCTGACCATGCACTGCTCACGTGGCTGGTCATACACTGTTCACGTAACTGATCATGCACTGATCACGTGGATATCATGCACTGATCACGTGGCTGAACATTCACTGTTCACGTGGCTTACCACACACCTGTCAAGTGACTGAATATGCACTGATCACGTGGCACTCATGCACTGATCACGTGGCTGATCATACTCTGCTCACGTAACTGATCATGCACACATCACGTGGCTATCATGCACTTCTCATCTGGTTGGTCATGCAGTGTTCACATAGCTACCATATACTGGTCACGTGACTGATCATGCTCAGATCACGTAAATGATCAGGCACTGTTCAGTTGACTGATCATGTACTGATCACGTGACTGATCATGCACTGATCACGTGGCTATCATGCACTGCTCACGTGGTTGATCATGCAATGATCACGTAGCAACCATGTACTGGTCACGTGACTGATCATGCACTGATCACGTAATTAATCCTGCACTGATCACCTGACTCATCATGCACTGATCACGTGGCTGATCACACACATATCACGTGACTGATCATGCACTCATCACGTGGATATCATGCACTGATCACATGTTTGTTCATACACTATTCACGTGTCTGACCATGCACTGCTCACGTGGCTGATCATACACTGTTCACGTAACTGATCATGCACTGATCACGTGGATATCATGCACTGATCACGTGGCTGAACATGCAGTGTTCACGTGGCTTATCACACACCTGTCACGTGACTGATCATGCACTGATCACGTGGCACTCATGCACTGATCACGTGGCTGATCATATTCTGCTCACATAACTGATCATGCACACATCAGGTGGCTAACATGCACTTGTCACCTGGCTGGTCATGGAATATTCACGTAGCTACCATATACTGGTCACGTGACTGATCATGCACAGATCACGTAAATGATCATGCACTGATCACGTGACTGATCATGTACTGATCACATGACTGATCACGCACTGATCCCTTGGCTATCATGCACTGCTCACTTGGCTGATCATGAAATGATCACGCAGCTACCATGAACTGGTCACGTGACTGATCATGCACTGATCACGTGGCTGATCATGCACTGATCACGTGACTGATCATGCACTGATCACGTCACTGATCATGCAGTGATAACGTGCCTATCATGCACTGATCACTTGGCTGGTCATACACTCATCACGCAGCTACCATGTACTGGTCACGTGACTGATCATGCACTGATGACGTAATTGATCATGCACTGATCATGTGGCTGATCATGCACTGATCACTTGACTGATCATGCACTGATCACGTGACTTATCATGCACTGATCACCTGGCTATCATACACTGATCACATGGCTGGTCATACACAGATCACGTGCCTGGTCATGCACAGATCACGTGACTAATCATGAACTGATCACGTAGCAATCATTCACTGATCACCTGGCTGATCATGCACTGATCACGTGACTTATCATGCACTGATCACGTGACTATCATACACTGATCACATGGCTGGTCATACACTGATCCCGTGCCTGGTCATGCACAGATTACATGACTGATCATGCACTGATCACGTCACTGATCATGCACTGATCACGTGGCTATCATGCACTACTCACGTGGATGATCATGCAATGATCATGTAGCTACCATGTACCGGTCACGTGACTGATCATACACCCATCAGGTGACTGATCATGCACTGATCACGTGGCTATCATGCACTGTTCAAGTGGCTGATCATACACTGATCACCTGCCTGGTCATGCACAGATCACGTGACTAATCATGAACTGATCACGTAGCAATCATTCACTGATCACCTGGCTGATCATGCACTGATCACGTGGCTATCATGCAATGATCACGTGGCTATCATGCACTGATCACGTGGCTCATCAAGCACTGATACCGTGACTGAGCATGGACTGATCACATGACTATCATGTAGTGATCACGTGACTTAATGGCGCTGACAATGTGACTGATCATGCGCTGAGCATGTTTGCTATCATACACTGATCATGTGCCTCTGGAGGCAATAAACAAAGAGCTGAGTAGGCATGAATCAAACAGTCAGCAGGCAATAATCATGGAACTCAGCTGTGAGGAATCATGCTGCTCAGCTGGCAATAATCAAGCAGCTGAGCAGGCAGGAATTACGCAGCACAGCTGGCAATTGTCAAGCAGATGACAGGCAGGAATCGTGCAGCTCAGCTGGCAATTGTCAAGCAGATGAGCAGACAGTAATCACGCAGCTCAGCAGGCCCTGATCACGTGACTGAGCATGCACTGTTCACCTGGCTGATCATACACAGATCACGTGATTGATCAAGCACTGATCACTTGGATATCATGCACTGATCACGTGGCTAATCATACACTGTTCACGTGTCTGACCATGCACTGATCACGTGGCTGATCATACACTTCTCACGTAACTGATCAAGCACTGATCACTTGGATATCATGCACTGATCACGTGGCTAATCATACACTGTTCACGTGTCTGACCATGCACTGATCACGTGGCTGATCATACACTTCTCACGTAACTGATCATGCACTGATCACGTAACTGATCATGCACTGATCACGTGGCTGATCATGCAATGATTACGTAGCTACCATCTACTGGTCCCGGGAGTGATCATGCACTGATCACGTAATTGATCATGCACTGAAAACGTGGCTGATCATGCACTGAACACGTGACTGATCATGCACTGTTCAAGTTCCTGGTCATGCACAGATCACGTGACTAATCATGAACTGATCACGGGGCTATAATTCACTGATCACGTGGATATCATGCATTGATTACGTGCCTGTCATGCACAGATCACGAGACTGATCATGCACTGATCACGTGGATATCATTCACTGATCACGTGGCTGATCATACACTGTTCACGTGTCTGACCATGCACTGCTCACGTGGCTGATCATACACCGTTCATGTAACTGATCATGCACTTATCACGTGGATATCATGCACTGATCACGTGGCTGAACATGCACTGTTCACGTGGCTTATCACACACCTGTCACGTGACTGATCATGCACTGATCACGTGGCACTCATGCGCTGATCACGTGGCTGATCATACTCTGTTCACGTAACTGATCATGCACACATCAGGTGGCTATCATGCACTTCTCACCTGGCTGGTCATGCAATGTTCATGTAGCTACCATATACTGGTCACGTGACTGATCATGCACAGATCACGTAAATGATCATGCACTGTTCACGTGACTGATCATGTACTGATCACGTGAGTGATCATGCACTGATCACGTGGCTATCATGCACTGCTCACGTGGCTGATCATGCAATGGTCACGTAGCAACCATGTACTGATCACGTGACTGATCATGCACTGATCACGTAATTAATCCTGCACTGATCACCTGACTCATCATGCACTGATCACGTGGCTGATCACACACGTATCACGTGACTGATCATGCACTGATCACGTGGCTGATCATACACTGCTCACGTAACTGATCATGCACTGATCACGTGGCTATCATGCACTGAATACGTGGCTGAACATGCACTGTTCACGTGGCTGATCACACACCTGTCACGTGACATAACATGCACTGATCACGTGGCACTCATGCACTGATCACGTGGCTGATCATACTCTGCTCACGTAACTCATCATGCACACATCAGGTTTCTATCATGCACTGCTCACGTGGCTCGTCATGGAATGATCACGTAGCTACCATATACTGGTCACGTGACTGATCATGCACAGATCACGTAAATGATCATGCACTGTTCACGTGACTGATCATGTACTGATCACGTGACTGATCATGCACTTATCACGTGGCTGATCATGCACTGATCACGTGACTGATCATGCACTGATCACGTGACTGATCATGCACTGATCACATAATTGATCCTGCAATGATCACAAGGCTCATCACGCACTGATCCGGTGGCTGATCACACACGTATCACGTGACTGATCATGTACAGATCACGTGAATAATCATGAAGTGATCACGTGGCTATGTTGCACTGATCACGTGGATATCATGCACTGATCATGTGGCTGATCACACACGTATCACGTGACTGATCATGCACTGATCACGTGGCTATCATGCACTGATCACGTGGCTATCATGCACTGATCACGTGGCTGATCATGCAATGATCACGTAGCTACCATGCACTGGTCACGTGACTGATCATGCACTGATCAGGTAATTGATCATGCACTGATCACGTGACTGATCATGCACAGATCACGTGACTGATCATGCACAGATCACGTGACTGATCATGCACTGATCACGTGGCTATCATGCACTGCTCACGTGGCTGATCATGCAATGATCACGCAGCTACCATGTACTGGTCACATGACTGATCATGCACTGATCACATAATTGATCATGCACTGTTCACCTGGCTTATCATGCATTGATCATGTGACTGATCATGTGCTGATCATGTTTGGTGTCACACACTGATCATGTGCCTCTGGAGGCAATGAACATAGAGCTGAGTAGGCAGGAATCAGTCAGCAGGCTATAATCATGGAACTCACCTCTGAGAAATCATGCTGCTCAGCTGGCAATAATCAAGTAGATGAGCAGGCAGGAATTACGCAGCACAGGTGGCAATTGTCAAGGAGATGACAGGCAGGAATCGTGCAGCTCAGCTGGAAATTGTCAAGCAGATGAGCAGACAGTAATCACGCAGCTCAGCAGGCCCTGATCACGTGACTGAGCATGCACTGTTCACGTGGATGATCACACACCTATCACGTGACTGATCATGCACTGATCATGTGACTGATCATGCACTGATGACGTGGCTATAATGCACTGATCACTTGGCTGGACATACACTGATCACGTGCCTGGTCATGCACTGATCACGTGGCTGATCATGCACTGATCACGTGACTGATCATGCAATGATCTCGTGTCTGATCATGCACTGATCACGTGGCTATCATGCATTGCTCACGTGGCCTGTCATGCAGTGATCACGTGGCTATCATGCACTACTCACTTGGCTGATCATGCAATGATCATGTAGCTACCATGTACAGGTCACGTGAATGATCATACACCCATCAGGTGACTGATCATGCACTGATCACGTGGCTGATCATACTCTGCTCACGTAACTCATCATGCACACATCACGTTTCTATCATGCACTGCTCACGTGGCTCGTCATGGAATGATCACGTAGCTACCATATACTGGTCACGTGACTGATCATGCACAGATCACGTAAATGATCATGCACTGTTCACGTGACTCATCATGTACTGATCACGTGACTGATCATGCACTGATCACGTAATTGATCAGGCACTTATCATTTGGCTGATCATGCACTGATCACGTGGCTGATCATACACTGATCACGTGACTGATCATGCACTGATCACGTGACTGATCATGCACTGATCACGTAATTGATCCTGCACTGATCACATGGCTCATCACGCACTGATCCGGTGGCTGATCACACACGTATCACGTGACTGATCATGTACAGATCACGTGAATAATCATGAAGTGATCACGTGGTTATCCTGCACTGATCACGTGGATATCCGGCACTGCTCACGTGGCTGATCATGCAATTGATCACGCAGCTACCATGTACTGGTCACATGACTGATCATGCACTGATCACATAATTGATCATGCACTGTTCACCTGGCTTATCATGCATTGATCATGTGACTGATCATGTGCTGATCATGTTTGGTGTCACACACTGATCATGTGCCTCTGGAGGCAATGAACATAGAGCTGAGTAGGCAGGAATCAGTCAGCAGGCTATAATCATGGAACTCACCTCTGAGAAATCATGCTGCTCAGCTGGCAATAATCAAGTAGATGAGCAGGCAGGAATTACGCAGCACAGGTGGCAATTGTCAAGGAGATGACAGGCAGGAATGGTGCAGCTCAGCTGGAAATTGTCAAGCAGATGAGCAGACAGTAATCACGCAGCTCAGCAGGCCCTTATCACGTGACTGAGCATGCACTGTTCACGTGGATGATCACACACCTATCACGTGACTGATCATGCACTGATCACGTCACTGATCATGCAGTGATAACGTGCCTATCATGCACTGATCACTTGGCTGGTCAATACACTCATCACGCAGCTACCATGTACTGGTCACGTGACTGATCATGCACTGATGACGTGGCTGATCATGCACTGATCACGTGACTGATCATGCACTGATCACGTGGCTGATCATGCACTGATCACGTGACTGATCATTGCACTGATCACGTCACTGATCATGCAGTGATAACGTGCCTATCATGCACTGATCACTTGGCTGGTCATACACTCATCACGCAGCTACCATGTACTGGTCACGTGACTGATCATGCACTGATGACGTAATTGATCATGCACTGATCATGTGGCTGATCATGCACTGATCACTTGACTGATCATGCACTGATCACGTGACTTATCATGCACTGATCACCTGGCTATCATAACACTGATCACATGGCTGGGTCATACACAGATCACGTGCCTGGTCATGCACAGATCACGTGACTAATCATGAACTGATCACGTAGCAATCATTCACTGATCACCTGGCTGATCATGCACTGATCACGTGACTTATCATGCACTGATCACGTGACTAATCATACACTGATCACATGCTGGTCATACACTGATCCCGTGCCTGGTCATGCACAGATTACATGACTGATCATGCACTGATCACGTCACTGATCATGCACTGATCACGTGGCTATCATGCACTATCACTGGATGATCATGCAATGATCATGTAGCTACCATGTACCGGTCACGTGACTGATCATACACCCATCAGGTGACTGATCATGCACTGATCCACGTGGCTATCATGCACTGTTCAAGTGGCTGATCATACACTGATCACCTGCCTGGTCATGCACAGATCACGTGACTAATCATGAACTGATCACGTAGCAATCAATTCACTGATCACCTGGCTGATCATGCACTGATCACGTGGCTATCATGCAAATCATCGATTGGCTATCATGCACTGATCACGTGGCCTCATCAAGCACTGATTACCGTACTGAGATGGACTG
>NW_020191111.1:0-6319 GCF_002263795.3 Bos taurus
AGTCAGTTATTCCATATCCAAATCTAACTGTTGCTTCTTGACCCATATACAAGTTTCTCAGGAGACAGTTAAGGTGGTCTGGTATTTCTAAGAATTTTCCATAGTGGAAGGGGACATAGGTAAAACTATGACTGATTCATGTTGATGTTTAGTAGAAACCAACAGAATACTGTAAAGCAATTATCTTCCAATTAAAAATAAACTTAAAAATATTTTTCAGTTGTGATCCCTACAAAGGCTTTAGCATAGACACTGAAATATAAGTCGGTTTTTGTTTTTTTTTAACTCCCTTGCTTTCTCCATAATCCAATGAATGTTGGCAAATTGATCTCTGGTTCCTCTGCTTCCTCGAAACCCAGCTTGTACATCTGGAATTTCTTGGTTCACATTCTGCTGAAGCCTAGTTTGAAAGATTTTTAGCATGACTGCCAGCATACGAAATGAGTGCAGTTGTACAGTAGTTTGAACATTCTTTGGCATTTCTCTTCTTTGGGATTGGAATGTAAACTGACCTTTTCTATTCCTGTGGCCATTGCTGAGTTTTCCAAATTTGCTGCTGTATTGAGTGCAGCACTTTAACAGAATCATCTTGTAGGATTTGAAATACCTCAACTGGAATTCCATCATCTCCAGTAGCTTTGTAGTAGTGCTTCGTAAGGCCCACTTCACACTCCAGAATGTCTGGCTCCAGGTGAGTGATCACACCATCATGTTTATCTGGGTCATGAAGACCTTTTCTGTATAGTAGTTCTGTGTATTCTTGCCACCTCTTCTCAATCTCTTCTGCTTCTGTTAGGTCCTTATTTACCATTTCTGTCCTTTATCATGCTCATCCTTGCATGAAATATTCCCTTGATATGTCCAGTTTCTTGAAGAGATCTCTAATCCTTTCTCATTCAATTGTTTCCTCTTTTTTTTTTTTTTTTTTTTTTTGCACTGTTCATTGAAGAAGGCCTTCTTGCCATTCCATGGAACTTTGCATTTAGTTGGGTGTATCTTTCCCTTTCTCCCTTCTGTTTTGCTTTCTTCTTTCCTCAGCTATTTGTAAAGCATCTTCAAAGAACCATTCTTGCCTTCTCAGCATTTTCACTTTGTTGTTGGTTCAGTCATTAAGTCACGTCTGACTGTGACCCCATGGACTGCAGCATGCCAGGGCTCCTCTGTCCTCCATTATCCTCCTGGAGTTTGCTCAAATTCATGTCCATTGAGTTGATGATGCTATCTAACCATCTCATCCTCTGCCGCCCTCTTCTCTGTTCGCCTTCATTTAATAGATATTTCACAAAACTTTTGCTGTGTTTGGGTTTGTTTGGGAGGAGTTAGTCATCATGCACTATCAATACTTCCTTGGAAAGGTTTTTTATTCCCTCAACAAATATCCTAGATAAACCCATTTCTAGCTAATAAAGGCTGTTGAAGCCTGGCGTGCTGCAGTCCATGGGGCCGCAAAAGAGTCGGAATACGAACTGAGCAACTGAACTGAATAATCATTAGAGCCAGGTAGCCCCTCTGCCTTGTTAGTCCCTCAACCCATGAAGACTTTCCCTGAAGTGTTCCTGCACCCATGAGACCAGTCAACTATTCATGAACCTTGATTCAGGACTGTACGCCCTGTTTCCAAGCACTGCCCCCCGCCATGTCAACTATCAACAATCCCAGTGACCTCCGGCCATGCAAAGAGCAGCTGCAAATACTTCTGATTGTCCCTGGATCCTGATTCCACTGTGTAAGTTACTGGATAATAAACTGATCTATTGATTACCTGGAGCTGCCTGTCTCTGTTTCTGGACCCAGCTTTGAGGGGAGGGACCTGCCCGAGGGAGGATGGACGTGCACTAGGTGGGGGACACTCACTGATGGTCCCCTCGTCTATCCATCTGTCCCAAGGCCCAACACCCTGTCCATGTCCATCCCTGTCTCTCTCCAGAACCCTGTGATCTTGTCCCCCACAGGAAATCTTGCTTTCTAGGCTCCAAGCGCCCACACTTCCCCATCTCAACTCCTGCATGGTCCAATTGAGTTTGTGGGTTCCTGCCTTCCTGGCTGAGGTCTTAGCTGGAGACGAGGTGGTTTCCAGCAGTCCTGGGGGCGCTGAGGCACTCTTGGTGAAGTCTAGGAAGGAACAGCCTGGATCCCCATGCCTGTGGCTAGGCCTGCTGGTGTCTCCATCCTCCCATAGGGTACCATTTTCACCTCCCCCTGCTGCCTCGCTGGCTTGGTCTGCTACAGGGTGGTCAGCTCTTGCGTTCCAACCACTATTCCCTGACCCTTGCTCCTCCACAGCCTCCGTCCAGCCTCAGGGCTGACCCAGGCCAATCTCCTGGCTCACATGCTTGCCTCTTGGTTAGTGTCCTCAATCCACCTGGGCTGACAGGTGACGGCCCTATCTAGTCACCATGCAATGCTGGCTGACAGGTTGATGGCCCCCCTCTAGTCACCCAGCTGTGACAGTGCCCCAAACACAGGAGAGGCAGCCCTCTTGCAGGATGTGGAAGGCCTGACCAACCCCAGGGTGGACAGTGTGGCTTGGGTCACTAGGCAAGGGTAGCTGAGTCCTCACTCCTCAGATCCCACGCCCCCCATGGGCCTTCCATTGCCTCTGCTTTTGTGGGCCAAACAGAGCTGCACAGTCTGTGGTCACAGGGGAGGGATGCAGACACTGGTTCCCCCAAGGGCACCCGTGCTGACAGCACTGAATGGGTGCTGCACCAGGACTTCTGCAGGGCGGGTTCGCCTGTGCACAGAGGTCAGGCCTCTGCTCCAGGCTCCAGGAGATCACCTTGAGTCCTGATGGAAGTGTCCAAACTTATGGGCCTTGCATCAGGCTGGTCTGTGCTGATGCCATGGGTCGGGGGCTCAAGGCTGAGGTCAGGCACATGGTGGTCCCCAGGTGGATGTAACGGACTCCAATGAACCCTGCACCTCAGGAGTCATGGGGGCACACCTGAGGAACCCCCAACCCTGCTCCTGACCTTTGCCCTTGGCTCCTTTTACCCTGCCTCCTAAGCAACTCTGCACCAGCTGCAAAGAGAAGAAGCTTGCTCACACACAATCCCAGTGCCCAGGGCTCTCCTGGGCAGGCACATGGCAGCCCATGAGGCTAGTCCCCAAAAGGCCATGGGGACCTCACGAGGGCAGGGTCCCTTCAAGGCCATGGGGCACCCCTCCAGCTTCCACACAGGAAGCATGCACATAGCGCTTGTTGCAGGCTACCCCAGCCCACCTGTTGGTCAGAGCTGACCCAGGGTGCTTCAGAGCCGGACCTGAACTAAGAGTCTCCTGCACAGGTCCATGGCCCGAGGCTTCACTCTGCAGCCTCCTTCCAGTGAAGCAAGTCCTCTAAAGGCTTTCACTGCACCCCAGGCCACTGGGCTTCCTGTCTACCCCCCTCCACCACCAACTCCCTTCTCCCTGACTCCTGGATTGCTCTTGTGCAGAGATGGCCTTTGTGAAGTTGTTCCCTACTCATGGACCAGTTGAAATGATGAGAAAAGAAACCAGAGTTACAGCCACATGTCCATCGTGACCTTCAGGACTCCACACCTGGTCCTTGGTCCTGACCTGTGCAGCAAGGCCTGCTTTCTGCAACTGTGAGCCCCTGAATGGGTGAAGATTGGCTGACCTGGGCAGCCTGACCTAGCTGGCCGGCCCTTCCCAGGTATTCCTGGGTTGGGGTCTATATAAACACCCCATCCAGGCAGCAAGAGGTGAGTGGGGCTCTGCTGGACCTTCCGCTGGACTTGCAAGGCTGCCACCTGCTGAGAAAGGGAATGTGATGCCCATGCTTGCTGTCTGAAGCCTCCCCAGGCAGAAGTAAGGATGCAAGAAAAAGGCAGTGGCTACAGTGGAGGGGGCAACTCAGGGAAAGTGACAGCTTCCAGAAGAGCACCCAGGCCAGGACAATCCTGCCTGGTCTGCAGGCACCAACTCAGCAAGGGAGCTGTCACTAGTGTGGCTCCCAACACTTTCCTCCACACTTTCTAAGGTCTTTCCACATATTTCAACATCTTAACCTGGGAAGGGTGGATAAGGTTCAGGAGCAGCTGGCCTGGGGGCAGCTAACCTTTACTCCCAGATGCCTGCTCGTGGCCCACCAGCATCCCAGTAAGGACCCTTCTTGCAGAGGCAGGGATATGGGGGCTGCTGGCTGCATGGGAGAAAGTCCCCATCCCAACCATCTTCAGAATTGTTCATCCTAGCATCCTACTTGGGTTTTCACCTGTGTACCTGGTGGGTTCTTAATGAGCAATGTGAACAGAGACATTAAATGTCCTCAGTCAGGACTAGATACTTACTATGCCACATGTACAGGTGTAAGAACCTGGGGAGGCATGTGCAGCTGGTACCCTAGGGACATGCTTCAGATTGACTCCTCAACATTCTGGAGTCCAGCCACTGCTTTAGCATTTCTGAGGGCCCAGTGTTGACTCTAAGTGTTCTGTAATCCACCCTCCATCTGCCTTTAGTGAGACCCACACTTCTAGGATCCTACAGAGCACAGGCTGTGTGAGTTCTCTGTGGCTTCTCTAACAAATGACCACATGTTGGGTGGTTTAAAACAATAGAAGTTCACCCTCCTCCAGTCCTGGAGACCATACACCTGAGATCAAGGTGGTGCTGGACTGAAGTCCCTCCAGAGGTTCCAGCATAGGGTCCTTCCTGCCTTTACCAGCTTTGGGGGCTCCAGGGGTCGCTGGGCTTGTGGCCCCCTCCCTCCATCTCTGCCTCTGTCTTCATGAGGCTTCTCCTCTGTGTCCTCTTTCATCTCTTATAAAGGTACCTGTTGAACTTGGCTCTGTGATCATCTGCCAAGTTTTGAATTCTTGTTCGTTGACCATCCCTAGGAGACTTCTGGAAGGCAGTTGTTTTTCACTTACAGCCCCACAGACCTTGTGAATATTAAGTGCATGGAAAGATTGAAGGCGGGAGGAGAAGGGGATGACAGAGGATGAGATGGTGGGATGGCATCACTGACTCAATGGACATGAGTTTGAGCAAGCCCCAGGAATTGGTGATGGACAGGATAGCCTGGTGTGCTTCAATCCATGGGGTCGCAAAGAGTCAAACACGACTGAGCGATTGAACTGCACTGAGCACAGCTGTAGAGTTGCTGTTATAAAAAAATGGCCACAAGGCGTCAGCGATTCCTCATGTTCCTCTTTTTATTTATTTTCTGCACATTCCTTGTTTTATTTTGGCATAGGGTTGATTTCTGATACTGTGCTTGTTTCAGAAGTATGGGAGCTTGATTCAGTGATATACAGCCATTTATCAATTCTTTTTTGGGGTTCATTTCCCCCCGATAGAGGTTTACAGAGTCTCCAGTATGCTGCCCTTTGCTGTTCAACAGTTTTGTTTTTTTTTTTTTCCCCTGATTCTCTGTTTGATGTATATTCATGTCTTTTTGTTCCTTGCAAACTCTT
Organism: Bos taurus; assembly: GCF_002263795.3. NCBI lineage: Eukaryota > Metazoa > Chordata > Mammalia > Artiodactyla > Bovidae > Bos > Bos taurus. Next base: position 5,424 of record NW_020191111.1, read on the forward strand.
CGTTTATCCTAACATTTTTTTAATAATCAGAAGTTGGTTTTCCAAATTTGTGAGTCTGTTTCTACTGGGTAATATCCTACATTTGCATCAGTTTCAAGAAGATACCTGTCAGTGATGCCTTGTGATATTTGTCTTTCTCTCTGGGACTTTCTCTACTTAGTATGGTAATCACTCTATCCATCCACGCTGTTGTCATTGGCATTATTTTGTTCTGATTCAGGGCTGGGTAGCTTTGCAGTGTAGAGGTGCACCATTCTGTTTTCATTTTCCTGTCGATGGATCACTTGGTTGAATTTGTTGCAGAGAGAAGGAAAAAAAGGGCTTCCACTGGTGGCTCAGCCAATAAAGAATTTGCCTGCCAATGCAGGAGATGCAGGTTCAATCCCTGAGTAGGGAAGATCCCCTGGAGAAGGGAAAGGCAACCCACTCCAGTCTTCTTGCCTGGAGAATCCCATGGACAGAGGAGCCTGGTGGGCTACAGGCCATGGAGGTCACAAAGTGTTGACACGACTGAAGTGACTGAGAATGCATGCAAAGGAAAAAGAGAGGAATGAGTTTTTTATTCTTTCCCTTTTTTGAGAACAAAGGGGATAAAGAGAACAGTGAGCAGGCCTGAAAATTCCTAGTTTCTTTTTTTTTTACTTTCAGTTCAGTTCAGTCACTCAGTCGTGTCAGACTCTTTGCGACCCCATGAATTGCAGCACACCAGGCCTCCCTGTCCATCACCAACTCCCAGAGTTCACTCAAACACATCCATCAAGCCGGTGATGCCATCCAGCCATCTCATCCTCTGTCGTCCCCTTCTCCTCCTGCCCCCAATCCCTGCCAGCATCAGAGTCTTGTCCAATGAGTCAACTCTTGGCATGAGGTGGCCAAAGTACTGGAGTTTCAGCTTT
>NW_020191112.1:0-25588 GCF_002263795.3 Bos taurus
CATGCACTGATCCATGGCTGATCACACATGTATCAACGTGACTGATCATGCACTGATCACGTGGCTAGCATGTACTGATCACGTGGCTATCATGCACTGATTACGTGGTTGTCATGCAATTATCACGTAGTTACCATGTACTGGTCACGTGACTGATCATCGCACTTATCACGTAATTGAGCATGCCCTGATCACGTGGCTGATCATGCACTGATCACGTGACTGATCATGCACTGATCACGTGGCTGATCATGCACTGATCACGTGGCTGATCATGCACTGATCACGTGACTGATCATGCACTGATCACGTATTGATTCATGGCCACTGATCACGTGGCTGATCATGCACTGATCACGTGACTGATCATGCAATGATCACGCAGCTACCATGTACTGGTCACATGACTGATCATGCACTGTTCACGTAATTCATCATGCACTTATCACCTGGCTTATCACGCATTGATCATGAGACTGATCATGTGCTGATCATGTTTGGTGTCACACACTGATCATGTGCCTCTGGAGGCAATGAACAAAGAGCTGAGTAGGCAGGAATCAGTCAGCAGGCAATAATCATGGAACTCAGCTCTGAGAAATCATGCTGCTCAGCTGGCAATAATCAAGTAGATGAGCAGGCAGGAATTACGCAGCACAGGTGGCAATTGTCAAGCAGATGGACAGGCAGGAATCCTGCAGCTCAGCTGGCAATTGTCAAGCAGATGAGCAGACAGTAATCATGCAGCTCAGCAGGCCTGATCACGTGAGTGAGCATGCACTGTTCACGTGGCTGATCACACACCTATCACGTGAATGATCATGCACTGATCACGTGATTGCGCATGCACTGATCACCTAATTGTATGCACTGATCACGTGGCTATCATGCACTGATGACGTGGCTGATCACGCACTGATTATGTGACTGATCATGCACTGATCACGTAGCTATCTTGCACTGACCACTTGGCTAATCATACATTCATCACGGGACTGATCATTACTGATCACCGCGCTATCATGCATTGATTACATGACTCCACATGCACTGATCTCGTGGATGATCATACACTGATCACGTGACTGGATCATGCACTGATCATCTGGCTATCATGCACTCAATACCTGGCTATCGTGCACTGATCACGTGGTTGATCATACACTGATTACGAGACTGATCATGCACTGATCACGTCTATATCATGCCCTGATCACATGACTCCCCATGCACTGAAACGTGGATGATCATACACTGATCATGTGACAGATATGCAGTGATCACGTGGCTATCATGCACTGATCGACTGGCTGATCATACTCTGCTCCGAAAATGATCATGCACTGATCACCGTGGCTATCATGCACTGCTTCACGTGGCTTGATCATGCAATGATCACGGGACTGATCATGCACTGATCTCGTGGCTATCATGCACGGCTCACGTGGCTGATCATGCAATGATCACGTAGCTACCATATACTGGTCACGTGACTGATCATGCACTGATCACATAGCTTATCATGCACTACTCACGTGGCTGATCATGCAATGATCATGTAGCTACCATGTACCGGTCACGTGACTGATCAATACACCCATCAGGTGACTGATCATGCACCGATCACGTGGCAATCCAGCACTGTTCACATGGCTGATCATATACCTGTTCACCCTAGCCTGGTCATGCCCCAGGATCACGTGACTTAAATGGCATGAACGGATTCAGTAGCTATCATGCACTGGTCACCTGGCTGATTATGGCACTGATCACGTGGCTATCATGCAATCCATCACGTGGCTATCATGCACTGATCACGTGGGCTGACTCATGCACTAACTACCGTGACTGCAGCCATAGACCTGATCACATGACTATCCCTGTACGTGTTCATGTGATTTAAATGGCGCTGATCATGTGACTGATCATGCGCTGATCATGTTTGCTATCATACACTGATCATGTGGCTCTGGAGGCAATAAAACAAAGAGCTGAGTAGGCACGAATCAAACAGTCAGCAGGCAATAATCATGGAACTCAGCTGTGAGGAATCATGCTGCTCAGCTGGCAATAATCAAGCAGCTGAGCAGGCAGGAATTACGCAGCACAGCTGGCAATTGTCAAGCAGATGACAGGCAGGAATCGTGCAGCTCAGCTGGCAATTGTCAAGCAGATGAGCAGACAGTAATCACGCAGCTGAGCAGGCCCTGATCACGTGACTGAGCATGCACTGTTCACGTGGCTGATCATACACTGATCACGTGATTGATCATGCACTGATCACTTGGATATCATGCACTGATCACGTGGCTGATCATACACTGTTCACGTGTCCTGACCATGCACTGATCACGTGGCTGATCATACACTGCTCACGTAACTGATCATGCACTGATCACGTGGCTATCATGCACTGATCACGTGGCTGAACATGCACTGTTCACGGTGGCTGATCACATACCTGACACGTGACTGATCATGCACTGATCACGTGGCACTCATGCACTGATCACGTGGCTGATCATACACTGCTCACGTAGCTGATCATGCACTGATCACGTGTCTATCATGCAACTGATCACGTGACAGAACATGCACTGTTCAAGTGGCTTATCACAAACCTGACACGTGGACTGATCATTTACTGATCACGGTGACTGATCATGCACTGATCACGTGGGTATCATGCATCTGCTTACATGGCTGATCATACAATGATCACATAGCTACCATGCACTGTTCACGTGAAATGATCATGCACTTGATCACGTGGCCCTCATGCACTGATCACGTGATTGGCGCATGCACTGATCACGTCAATTGGTATGCACTATTCACGTGGCTATCATGCACTGATGACATGGCTGATCATGCCACTGATCATGTGACTGATCATGCACTGATCACGTAGCTATCTTGCACTGATCACTTGGCTGATCATACACTCATCACGGGACTGATCATGCACTGATCACGGCGCTATCATGCATTGATAACATGACTCCACATGCACTGATCTCGTGGATGATCATACACTGATCACGTGACTGTTCATGCACTGATCAGTTGGCTATCGTGCACTGATCACTTGTTGATCATACACTGATTACGAGACTGATCATGCATTGATCACGTCTATATCATGCAACTGATCACATGACTCCCCATGCACTGAACACGTGCATGATCATACACTGATCATGTGACAGAGCATGCAGTAATCACGTGACTGATCATGCACAGATCACGTGGCTGTCATGCACTGATCACATGACTCACCATGCACTGAACACGTGGATGGTCAACACTGATCACGTGACTGACCATGCACTGATCACGTGACTGATCATGCACAGAATCACGTGGCTATCATGCACTGATCACATAGATGGTCATACCACTGATCAGGTGCCTGGTCATGCACTGATCAGTGGCTATCTTGCACTACTCAGGTGGCTGATCATGCAATGATCATGTAGCTACCATGTAACCGGTCACGTGACTGATCATACACCCATCAGGTGACTGATCATGCACTGATCACGTGGCTATCATGCACTTCTCACGTGGCTGATCATGCAATGATCACCTGCCTGGTCATGCACAGATCACGTGACTAATCATGAACTGATCACGTAGCTATCATGCACTGATCACCTGGCTGATCATGAACTGATCACGTGGCTATCATGCAATGATCACGTGGCTATCATGCACTTGATCACGTGGCTGATCATGCACTGATACCGTGACTGAGCAATGGACTGATCACCATGACTTTCATGTAGTAATCATGTGACGTAATGGCCTCTGATCATGTGACTGATCATGCGCTGATCATGTTTCCTATCATACACTGATCATGTGGCTCTGGAGGCAATAAACAAAGAGCTGAGTAGGCACGAATCAAACAGTCAGCAGGCATAATCATGGAACTCAGCTGTGAGGAATCATGCTGCTCAGCTGGCAATAATCAAGCAGCTGAGGAGGCAGGAATTACGCAGCACAGCAGGCAATTGTCAAGCAGATGACAGGCAGGAATCATGCGGCTCAGCTGGCAATTGTCAAGCAGATGAACAGACAGTAATCACGAGCTCAGCAGGCCCTGATTCACGTGACCTGAGCATGCACTGTTCACGTGTCTGATCATACACTGATCACGTGATTGATCATGCACTGATCACTTGGATATCATGCACTGATCACGTGGTTGATCATACACTGTTCACGGTGTCTGACCATGCACTGATCACGTGCTGATCATACACTGCTCATGTAACTGATCATGCACTGATCACGTGGCTATCATGCACTGATCACGTGGCTGAACATGCACTGTTCACTTGGCTGATCACACACCTGTCACGTGACTGGATCTTGCACTGATCACGTGGCACTCATGCACTGATCACGTGGCTGATCATACACTGCTCAAGTAGCTGATCATGCACTGATCACGTATCTTATAATGCACTGTTCACGTGGCTGATCACACACCTGTCACGTGACTGATCATGCACTGATCACGAGGCTATCATGCACTGCTTACGTGGCTGATAATACAATGATCCACATAGCGACCATGCACTGTTCACATGACTTGATCATGCACTGATCACGTGGCTATCATGCACTGATTACGTGGCTGATCATACACTGATCACGTGCCTGGTCATGCACAGATCACGTGACTAATCATGAAGTGATCACGTGGCTATCATGCACTGATCACGTGGATACCATGATCTGATCACGTGGCTGATCCACACACTTATCAACTTGACTGATCATGCACTGATCACGTGGCTAGCATGCACTGATTACGTGGCTGATCATACACTGATCACGTGCCTGTTCATGCACAGATCACGTGACTAATCATGAAGTGATCACGTGGCTATCATGCACTGATCACGTGGATACCATGCACTGTTCACGTGGCTAATCACACACCTCTCACATGACTAATCATGAAGTGATCATGTGGCACTCATGCACTGATCACGTGGCTGATTATACACTGCTCACGTAGATGATCATGCACTGATCACGTGTCTATCATGCACTGAACACGTGGCTGAACATGCACTTTTCAGTGGCTAATCACACACCTGTCACGTGACTGATCATGTACTGATCACGTGACTGATCATGCACTGATCACGTGGCTATCATGCACTGCTTACGTGGCTGATCATACAATGATCACATAGCTACCATGCACTGTTCACGTGACTGATCATGCACTGATCACGTGGCTATCATGCACTGATTACGTGGCTGATCATACACTGATCACGTGCCTGGTCATGCACAGATCACGTGACTAATCATGAAGTGATCAAGTGGCTATCATGCACTGATCACGTGGATATCATGCACTGATCACATGGCTGATCACACATGTATCACGTGACTGATCATGCACTGATCACGTGGCTAGCATGTACTGATCACGTGGCTATCATGCACTGATTACGTGGTTGTCATGCAATGATCACGTAGTTACCATGTACTGGTCACGTGACTGATCATGCCACTTATCACGTAATTGAGCATGCCCTGATCACGTGGCTGATCATCGCACTGATCACGTGACTGATCATGCACTGATCACGTGGCTGATCATGCACTGATCACGTGCCTGATCATGCACTGATCACGTGACTGATCATGCACTGATCACGTGGCTGATCATGCACTGATCACGTGGGCTGATCATGCACTGATCACGTGACTGATCATGCACTGATCACGTAATTGATCATGCACTGATCACGTGGCTGATCATGCACTGATCACGTGACTGATCATGCAATGATTCACGCAACTACCGATGTACTGGTCACATGACTGATCATGCCTGTTAACGTAATTCATCATGCACTTATCACCTGGCTTATCATGCATTGATCATGAGACTGATCATGTGCTGATCATGTTTGGTGTCACACACTGATCATGTGCCTCTGGAGGCAATGAACAAAGAGCTGAGTAGGCAGGAATCAGTCAGCAGGCAATAATCATGGAACTCAGCTCTGAGAAATCATGCTGCTCAGCTGGCAATAATCAAGTAGATGAGCAGGCAGGAATTACGCAGCACAGGTGGCAATTGTCAAGCAGATGACAGGCAGGAATCCTGCAGCTCAGCTGGCAATTGTCAAGCAGATGAGCAGACAGTAATCATGCAGCTCAGCAGGCCCTGATCACGTGAGTGAGCATGCACTGTTCACGTGGCTGATCACACACCTATCACGTGAATGATCATGCACTGATCACGTGATTGCGCATGCACTGATCACCTAATTGTATGCACTGATCACGTGGCTATCATGCACTGATGACGTGGCTGATCACGCACTGATTATGTGACTGATCATGCACTGATCACGTAGCTATCTTGCACTGACCACTTGGCTAATCATACATTCATCACGGGACTGATCATTACTGATCACCGCGCTATCATGCATTGATTACATGACTCCACATGCACTGATCTCGTGGATGATCATACACTGATCACGTGACTGATCATGCACTGATCATCTGGCTATCATGCACTCAATACCTGGCTATCGTGCACTGATCACGTGGTTGATCATACACTGATTACGAGACTGATCATGCACTGATCACGTCTATATCATGCCCTGATCACATGACTCCCCATGCACTGAAAACGTGGATGATCATACACTGATCATGTGACAGATCATGCAGTGATCACGTGGCTATCATGCACTGATCGACTGGCTGATCATACTCTGCTCCCGAAAATGATCATGCACTGATCACGTGGCTATCATGCACTGCTCACGTGGCTGATCATGCAATGATCACGGGACTGATCATGCACTGATCTCGTGGCTATCATGCACGGCTCACGTGGCTGATCATGCAATGATCACGTAGCTACCATATACTGGTCACGTGACTGATCATGCACTGATCACATAGCTATCATGCACTACTCACGTGGCTGATCATGCAATGATCATGTAGCTACCATGTACCGGTCACGTGACTGATCATACACCCATCAGGTGACTGATCATGCACTGATCACGTGGCAATCAAGCACTGTTCACATGGCTGATCATATACTGTTCACCTGCCTGGTCATGCACAGATCACGTGACTAATCATGAACGGATCAGTAGCTATCATGCACTGGTCACCTGGCTGATTATGCACTGATCACGTGGCTATCATGCAATCATCACGTGGCTATCATGCACTGATCACGTGGCTGATCATGCACTACTACCGTGACTGAGCATAGACTGATCACATGACTATCATGTAGTGTTCATGTGATTTAATGGCGCTGATCATGTGACTGATCATGCGCTGATCATGTTTGCTATCATACACTGATCATGTGGCTCTGGAGGCAATAAACAAAGAGCTGAGTAGGCACGAATCAAACAGTCAGCAGGCAATAATCATGGAACTCAGCTGTGAGGAATCATGCTGCTCAGCTGGCAATAATCAAGCAGCTGAGCAGGCAGGAATTACGCAGCACAGCTGGCAATTGTCAAGCAGATGACAGGCAGGAATCGTGCAGCTCAGCTGGCAATTGTCAAGCAGATGAGCAGACAGTAATCACGCAGCTGAGCAGGCCCTGATCACGTGACTGAGCATGCACTGTTCACGTGGCTGATCATACACTGATCACGTGATTGATCATGCACTGATCACTTGGATATCATGCACTGATCACGTGGCTGATCATACACTGTTCACGTGTCTGACCATGCACTGATCACGTGGCTGATCATACACTGCTCACGTAACTGATCATGCACTGATCACGTGGCTATCATGCACTGATCACGTGGCTGAACATGCACTGTTCACGTGGCTGATCACATACCTGACACGTGACTGATCATGCACTGATCACGTGGCACTCATGCACTGATCACGTGGCTGATCATACACTGCTCACGTAGCTGATCATGCACTGATCACGTGTCTATCATGCACTGATCACGTGACAGAACATGCACTGTTCAAGTGGCTTATCACAAACCTGACACGTGACTGATCATTTACTGATCACGTGACTGATCATGCACTGATCACGTGGGTATCATGCACTGCTTACATGGCTGATCATACAATGATCACATAGCTACCATGCACTGTTCACGTGAATGATCATGCACTGATCACGTGGCCCTCATGCACTGATCACGTGATTGCGCATGCACTGATCACGTAATTGTATGCACTATTCACGTGGCTATCATGCACTGATGACATGGCTGATCATGCAATGATCATGTGACTGATCATGCACTGATCACGTAGCTATCTTGCACTGATCACTTGGCTGATCATACACTCATCACGGGACTGATCATGCACTGATCACCTCGCTATCATGCATTGATAACATGACTCCACATGCACTGATCTCGTGGATGATCATACACTGATCACGTGACTGGTCATGCACTGATCAGTTGGCTATCGTGCACTGATCACGTTGTTGATCATACACTGATTACGAGACTGATCATGCATTGATCACGTCTATATCATGCACTGATCACATGACTCCCCATGCACTGAACACGTGCATGATCATACACTGATCATGTGACAGAGCATGCAGTAATCACGTGACTGATCATGCACAGATCACGTGGCTGTCATGCACTGATCACATGACTCACCATGCACTGAACACGTGGATGGTCATACACTGATCACGTGACTGACCATGCACTGATCACGTGACTGATCATGCACAGATCACGTGGCTATCATGCACTGATCACATAGATGGTCATACACTGATCAGGTGCCTGGTCATGCACTGATCAGGTGGCTATCTTGCACTACTCAGGTGGCTGATCATGCAATGATCATGTAGCTACCATGTACCGGTCACGTGACTGATCATACACCCATCAGGTGACTGATCATGCACTGATCACGTGGCTATCATGCACTTCTCACGTGGCTGATCATGCAATGATCACCTGCCTGGTCATGCACAGATCACGTGACTAATCATGAACTGATCACGTAGCTATCATGCACTGATCACCTGGCTGATCATGAACTGATCACGTGGCTATCATGCAATGATCACGTGGCTATCATGCACTGATCACGTGGCTGATCATGCACTGATACCGTGACTGAGCATGGACTGATCACATGACTTTCATGTAGTAATCATGTGACGTAATGCCTCTGATCATGTGACTGATCATGCGCTGATCATGTTTCCTATCATACACTGATCATGTGGCTCTGGAGGCAATAAACAAAGAGCTGAGTAGGCACGAATCAAACAGTCAGCAGGCAATAATCATGGAACTCAGCTGTGAGGAATCATGCTGCTCAGCTGGCAATAATCAAGCAGCTGAGGAGGCAGGAATTACGCAGCACAGCAGGCAATTGTCAAGCAGATGACAGGCAGGAATCATGCGGCTCAGCTGGCAATTGTCAAGCAGATGAACAGACAGTAATCACGCAGCTCAGCAGGCCCTGATCACGTGACTGAGCATGCACTGTTCACGTGTCTGATCATACACTGATCACGTGATTGATCATGCACTGATCACTTGGATATCATGCACTGATCACGTGGTTGATCATACACTGTTCACGTGTCTGACCATGCACTGATCACGTGGCTGATCATACACTGCTCATGTAACTGATCATGCACTGATCACGTGGCTATCATGCACTGATCACGTGGCTGAACATGCACTGTTCACTTGGCTGATCACACACCTGTCACGTGACTGATCTTGCACTGATCACGTGGCACTCATGCACTGATCACGTGGCTGATCATACACTGCTCAAGTAGCTGATCATGCACTGATCACGTATCTATAATGCACTGTTCACGTGGCTGATCACACACCTGTCACGTGACTGATCATGCACTGATCACGAGGCTATCATGCACTGCTTACGTGGCTGATAATACAATGATCACATAGCGACCATGCACTGTTCACATGACTGATCATGCACTGATCACGTGGCTATCATGCACTGATTACGTGGCTGATCATACACTGATCACGTGCCTGGTCATGCACAGATCACGTGACTAATCATGAAGTGATCACGTGGCTATCATGCACTGATCACGTGGATACCATGATCTGATCACGTGGCTGATCACACACTTATCACTTGACTGATCATGCACTGATCACGTGGCTAGCATGCACTGATTACGTGGCTGATCATACACTGATCACGTGCCTGTTCATGCACAGATCACGTGACTAATCATGAAGTGATCACGTGGCTATCATGCACTGATCACGTGGATACCATGCACTGTTCACGTGGCTAATCACACACCTCTCACATGACTAATCATGAAGTGATCATGTGGCACTCATGCACTGATCACGTGGCTGATTATACACTGCTCACGTAGATGATCATGCACTGATCACGTGTCTATCATGCACTGAACACGTGGCTGAACATGCACTTTTCACGTGGCTAATCACACACCTGTCACGTGACTGATCATGTACTGATCACGTGACTGATCATGCACTGATCACGTGGCTATCATGCACTGCTTACGTGGCTGATCATACAATGATCACATAGCTACCATGCACTGTTCACGTGACTGATCATGCACTGATCACGTGGCTATCATGCACTGATTACGTGGCTGATCATACACTGATCACGTGCCTGGTCATGCACAGATCACGTGACTAATCATGAAGTGATCAAGTGGCTATCATGCACTGATCACGTGGATATCATGCACTGATCACATGGCTGATCACACATGTATCACGTGACTGATCATGCACTGATCACGTGGCTAGCATGTACTGATCACGTGGCTATCATGCACTGATTACGTGGTTGTCATGCAATGATCACGTAGTTACCATGTACTGGTCACGTGACTGATCATGCACTTATCACGTAATTGAGCATGCCCTGATCACGTGGCTGATCATGCACTGATCACGTGACTGATCATGCACTGATCACGTGGCTGATCATGCACTGATCACGTGGCTGATCATGCACTGATCACGTGACTGATCATGCACTGATCACGTGGCTGATCATGCACTGATCACGTGGCTGATCATGCACTGATCACGTGACTGATCATGCACTGATCACGTAATTGATCATGCACTGATCACGTGGCTGATCATGCACTGATCACGTGACTGATCATGCAATGATCACGCAACTACCATGTACTGGTCACATGACTGATCATGCCCTGTTAACGTAATTCATCATGCACTTATCACCTGGCTTATCATGCATTGATCATGAGACTGATCATGTGCTGATCATGTTTGGTGTCACACACTGATCATGTGCCTCTGGAGGCAATGAACAAAGAGCTGAGTAGGCAGGAATCAGTCAGCAGGCAATAATCATGGAACTCAGCTCTGAGAAATCATGCTGCTCAGCTGGCAATAATCAAGTAGATGAGCAGGCAGGAATTACGCAGCACAGGTGGCAATTGTCAAGCAGATGACAGGCAGGAATCCTGCAGCTCAGCTGGCAATTGTCAAGCAGATGAGCAGACAGTAATCATGCAGCTCAGCAGGCCCTGATCACGTGACTGAGCATGCACTGTTCACGTGGCTGATCACACACCTATCACGTGAATGATCATGCACTGATCACGTGACTGATCATGCACTGATCACCTAATTGTATGCACTGATCACGTGGCTATCATGCACTGATGACGTGGCTGATCACGCACTGATCATGTGACTGATCATGCACTGATCACGTAGCTATCTTGCACTGACCACTTGGCTGATCATACATTCATCACGGGACTGATCATTACTGATCACCGCGCTATCATGCATTGATTACATGACTCCACATGCACTGATCTCGTGGATGATCATACACTGATCACGTGACTGATCATGCACTGATCATCTGGCTATCATGCACTCAATACCTGGCTATCATGCACTGATCACGTGGTTGATCATACACTGATTACGAGACTGATCATGCACTGATCAGGTCAATATCATGCCCTGATCACATGACTCCCCATGCACTGAAAACGTGGATGATCATACACTGATCATGTGACAGATCATGCAGTGATCACGTGGCTATCATGCACTGATCGACTGGCTGATCATACTCTGCTCCCGAAAATGATCATGCACTGATCACGTGGCTATCATGCACTGCTCACGTGGCTGATCATGCAATGATCACGTAGCTACCATGTACTGGTCACATGAGTGATCATGCACTGATAACGTAATTGATCATGCACTTATCAGGTGACGTATCATGCACTGTTCACGTGACTGATCATGCACTGATCACGGGACTGATCATGCACTGATCTCGTGGCTATCACGCACGGCTCACGTGGCTGATCATGCAATGATCACGTAGCTACCATATACTGGTCACGTGACTGATCATGCACTGATCACGTAGCTATCATGCACTACTCACGTGGCTGATCATGCAATGATCATGTAGCTACCATGTACCGGTCACGTGACTGATCATACACCCATCAGGTGACTGATCATGCTCTGATCACGTGGCTATCATGCACTGTTCACGTGGCTGATCATATACTGTTCACCTGCCTGGTCATGCACAGATCACGTGACTAATCATGAACTGATCACGTAGCTATCATGCACTGGTCACCTGGCTGATCATGCACTGATCACGTGGATATCATGCAATCATCACGTGGCTATCATGCACTGATCACGTGGCTGATCATGCACTACTACCGTGACTGAGCATAGACTGATCACATGACTATCATGTAGTGTTCACGTGATTTAATGGCGCTGATCATGTGACTGATCATGCGCTGATCATGTTTGCTATCATACACTGATCATGTGGCTCTGGAGGCAATAAACAAAGAGCTGAGTAGGCACGAATCAAACAGTCAGCAGGCAATAATCATGGAACTCAGCTGTGAGGAATCATGCTGCTCAGCTGGCAATAATCAAGCAGCTGAGCAGGCAGGAATTACGCAGCACAGCTGGCAATTGTCAAGCAGATGACAGGCAGGAATCGTGCAGCTCAGCTGGCAATTGTCAAGCAGATGAGCAGACACTAATCACGCAGCTCAGCAGGCCCTGATCACGTGACTGAGCATGCACTGTTCACGTGGCTGATCATACACTGATCACGTGATTGATCATGCACTGATCACTTGGATATCATGCACTGATCACGTGGCTGATGATACACTGTTCACGTGTCTGACCATGCACTGATCACGTGGCTGATCATACACTGCTCACGTAACTGATCATGCACTGATCACGTGGCTATCATGCACTGATCACGTGGCTGAACATGCACTGTTCACGTGGCTGATCACATACCTGACACGTGACTGATCATGCACTGATCACGTGGCACTCATGCACTGATCACGTGGCTGATCATACACTGCTCACGTAGCTGATCATGCACTGATCACGTGTCTATCATGCACTGATCACGTGGCAGAACATGCACTGTTCAAGTGGCTTATCACAAACCTGACACGTGACTGATCATTTACTGATCACGTGACTGATCATGCACTGATCACGTGGGTATCATGCACTGCTTACATGGCTGATCATACAATGATCACATAGCTACCATGCACTGTTCACGTGAATGATCATGCACTGATCACGTGGCCCTCATGCACTGATCACGTGATTGCGCATGCACTGATCACGTAATTGTATGCACTATTCACGTGGCCATCATGCACTGATGACATGGCTGATCATGCACTGATCATGTGACTGATCATGCACTGATCACGTAGCTATCTTGCACTGATCACTTGGCTGATCATACACTCATCACGGGACTGATCATGCAGTGATCACCTCGCTATCATGCATTGATAACATGACTCCACATGCACTGATCTCGTGGATGATCATACACTGATCACGTGACTGGTCATGCACTGATCAGTTGGCTATCGTGCACTGATCACGTGGTTGATCATACACTGATTACGAGACTGATCATGCATTGATCACGTCTATATCATGCACTGATCACATGACTCCCCATGCACTGAACACGTGCATGATCATACACTGATCATGTGACAGAGCATGCAGTAATCACGTGACTGATCATTCACAGATCACGTGGCTGTCATGCACTGATCACATGACTCCCCATGCACTGAACACGTGGATGGTCATACACTGATCACGTGACTGACCATGCACTGATCACGTGACTGATCATGCACAGATCACGTGGCTATCATGCACTGATCACATAGATGGTCATACACTGATCAGGTGCCTGGTCATGCACAGATTACCTGACTGATCATGCACTGATCACGTGACTGACCATGCACTGATCATGAGGCTATCATGCACTACTCCCGTGGCTGATCATGCAATGATCATGTAGCTACCATGTACCGGTCACGTGACTGATCATACACCCATCAGGTGACTGATCATGCACTGATCACGTGGCTATCATGCACTGTTCATGCGGCTGATCATACACTGATCACCTGCCAGGTCATGCACAGATCACTTGACTAATCATGAACTGATCATGTAGCTATCATGCACTGATCACCCGGCTGATCATTCACTGATCACGTGGCTATCATGCAATGATCACGTGGCTATCATGCCCTGATCACGTGACTTAGCATGCACTGTTCACGTGGCTGATCACACACCTATCACTTGACTGATCATGCACTGATCATATGGCTCTCATGCACTTATCACGTGAGTGTATGCACTGATCACGTGGCTATCATGCACTGATGACGTGGCTGATCATGCACTGATCATGTGACTGATCATGCACTGATCACGGCGCTATCGTGCATTGATTACATGACTCCACAGGCACTGATCACGTGGATGATCATACACTGATCACGTGACTGATCATGCACTGATCACGTGACTGATCATGCACTGATCACGTGGCTAGCATGCACTGATTACGTGGCTGATCATACACTGATCACGTGCCTGTTCATGCACAGATCACGTGACTAATCATGAAGTGATCACGTGGCTATCATGCACTGATCACGTGGATACCATGCACTGTTCACGTGGCTAATCACACACCTGTCACATGACTGATCATGAAGTGATCATGTGGCACTCATGCACTGATCACGTGGCTGATTATACACTGCTCACGTAGCTGATCATGCACTGATCACGTGTCTATCATGCACTGAACACGTGGCTGAACATGCACTTTTCACGTGGCTAATCAGACACCTGTCACGTGACTGATCATGTACTGATCACGTGGCTATCATGCACTGCTTACGTGGCTGATCATACAATGATCACATAGCTACCATGCACTGTTCACGTGACTGATCATGCACTGATCACGTGGCTATCATGCACTGATTACGTGGCTGATCATACACTGATCTCGTGCCTGGTCATGCACAGATCACGTGACTAATCATGAAGTGATCACGTGGCTATCATGCACTGATCACGTGGATATCATGCACTGATCACATGGCTGATCACACATGTATCACGTGACTGATCATGCACTGATCACGTGGCTAGCATGTACTGATCACGTGGCTATCATGCACTGATTACGTGGTTGTCATGCAATTATCACGTAGTTACCATGTACTGGTCACGTGACTGATCATGCACTTATCACGTAATTGAGCATGCCCTGATCACGTGGCTGATCATGCACTGATCACGTGACTGATCATGCACTGATCACGTGGCTGATCATGCACTGATCACGTGGCTGATCATGCACTGATCACGTGACTGATCATGCACTGATCACGTAATTGATCATGCACTGATCACGTGGCTGATCATGCACTGATCACGTGACTGATCATGCAATGATCACGCAGCTACCATGTACTGGTCACATGACTGATCATGCACTGTTCACGTAATTCATCATGCACTTATCACCTGGCTTATCACGCATTGATCATGAGACTGATCATGTGCTGATCATGTTTGGTGTCACACACTGATCATGTGCCTCTGGAGGCAATGAACAAAGAGCTGAGTAGGCAGGAATCAGTCAGCAGGCAATAATCATGGAACTCAGCTCTGAGAAATCATGCTGCTCAGCTGGCAATAATCAAGTAGATGAGCAGGCAGGAATTACGCAGCACAGGTGGCAATTGTCAAGCAGATGACAGGCAGGAATCCTGCAGCTCAGCTGGCAATTGTCAAGCAGATGAGCAGACAGTAATCATGCAGCTCAGCAGGCCCTGATCACGTGAGTGAGCATGCACTGTTCACGTGGCTGATCACACACCTATCACGTGAATGATCATGCACTGATCACGTGATTGCGCATGCACTGATCACCTAATTGTATGCACTGATCACGTGGCTATCATGCACTGATGACGTGGCTGATCACGCACTGATTATGTGACTGATCATGCACTGATCACGTAGCTATCTTGCACTGACCACTTGGCTAATCATACATTCATCACGGGACTGATCATTACTGATCACCGCGCTATCATGCATTGATTACATGACTCCACATGCACTGATCTCGTGGATGATCATACACTGATCACGTGACTGATCATGCACTGATCATCTGGCTATCATGCACTCAATACCTGGCTATCGTGCACTGATCACGTGGTTGATCATACACTGATTACGAGACTGATCATGCACTGATCACGTCTATATCATGCCCTGATCACATGACTCCCCATGCACTGAAAACGTGGATGATCATACACTGATCATGTGACAGATCATGCAGTGATCACGTGGCTATCATGCACTGATCAACTGGCTGATCATACTCTGCTCCCGAAAATGATCATGCACTGATCACGTGGCTATCATGCACTGCTCACGTGGCTGATCATGCAATGATCACGGGACTGATCATGCACTGATCTCGTGGCTATCATGCACGGCTCACGTGGCTGATCATGCAATGATCACGTAGCTACCATATACTGGTCACGTGACTGATCATGCACTGATCACATAGCTATCATGCACTACTCACGTGGCTGATCATGCAATGATCATGTAGCTACCATGTACCGGTCACGTGACTGATCATACACCCATCAGGTGACTGATCATGCACTGATCACGTGGCAATCAAGCACTGTTCACATGGCTGATCATATACTGTTCACCTGCCTGGTCATGCACAGATCACGTGACTAATCATGAACGGATCAGTAGCTATCATGCACTGGTCACCTGGCTGATTATGCACTGATCACGTGGCTATCATGCAATCATCACGTGGCTATCATGCACTGATCACGTGGCTGATCATGCACTACTACCGTGACTGAGCATAGACTGATCACATGACTATCATGTAGTGTTCATGTGATTTAATGGCGCTGATCATGTGACTGATCATGCGCTGATCATGTTTGCTATCATACACTGATCATGTGGCTCTGGAGGCAATAAACAAAGAGCTGAGTAGGCACGAATCAAACAGTCAGCAGGCAATAATCATGGAACTCAGCTGTGAGGAATCATGCTGCTCAGCTGGCAATAATCAAGCAGCTGAGCAGGCAGGAATTACGCAGCACAGCTGGCAATTGTCAAGCAGATGACAGGCAGGAATCGTGCAGCTCAGCTGGCAATTGTCAAGCAGATGAGCAGACAGTAATCACGCAGCTGAGCAGGCCCTGATCACGTGACTGAGCATGCACTGTTCACGTGGCTGATCATACACTGATCACGTGATTGATCATGCACTGATCACTTGGATATCATGCACTGATCACGTGGCTGATCATACACTGTTCACGTGTCTGACCATGCACTGATCACGTGGCTGATCATACACTGCTCACGTAACTGATCATGCACTGATCACGTGGCTATCATGCACTGATCACGTGGCTGAACATGCACTGTTCACGTGGCTGATCACATACCTGACACGTGACTGATCATGCACTGATCACGTGGCACTCATGCACTGATCACGTGGCTGATCATACACTGCTCACGTAGCTGATCATGCACTGATCACGTGTCTATCATGCACTGATCACGTGACAGAACATGCACTGTTCAAGTGGCTTATCACAAACCTGACACGTGACTGATCATTTACTGATCACGTGACTGATCATGCACTGATCACGTGGGTATCATGCACTGCTTACATGGCTGATCATACAATGATCACATAGCTACCATGCACTGTTCACGTGAATGATCATGCACTGATCACGTGGCCCTCATGCACTGATCACGTGATTGCGCATGCACTGATCACGTAATTGTATGCACTATTCACGTGGCTATCATGCACTGATGACATGGCTGATCATGCAATGATCATGTGACTGATCATGCACTGATCACGTAGCTATCTTGCACTGATCACTTGGCTGATCATACACTCATCACGGGACTGATCATGCACTGATCACGGCGCTATCATGCATTGATAACATGACTCCACATGCACTGATCTCGTGGATGATCATACACTGATCACGTGACTGGTCATGCACTGATCAGTTGGCTATCGTGCACTGATCACGTTGTTGATCATACACTGATTACGAGACTGATCATGCATTGATCACGTCTATATCATGCACTGATCACATGACTCCCCATGCACTGAACACGTGCATGATCATACACTGATCATGTGACAGAGCATGCAGTAATCACGTGACTGATCATGCACAGATCACGTGGCTGTCATGCACTGATCACATGACTCACCATGCACTGAACACGTGGATGGTCATACACTGATCACGTGACTGACCATGCACTGATCACGTGACTGATCATGCACAGATCACGTGGCTATCATGCACTGATCACATAGATGGTCATACACTGATCAGGTGCCTGGTCATGCACTGATCAGGTGGCTATCTTGCACTACTCAGGTGGCTGATCATGCAATGATCATGTAGCTACCATGTACCGGTCACGTGACTGATCATACACCCATCAGGTGACTGATCATGCACTGATCACGTGGCTATCATGCACTTCTCACGTGGCTGATCATGCAATGATCACCTGCCTGGTCATGCACAGATCACGTGACTAATCATGAACTGATCACGTAGCTATCATGCACTGATCACCTGGCTGATCATGAACTGATCACGTGGCTATCATGCAATGATCACGTGGCTATCATGCACTGATCACGTGGCTGATCATGCACTGATACCGTGACTGAGCATGGACTGATCACATGACTTTCATGTAGTAATCATGTGACGTAATGCCTCTGATCATGTGACTGATCATGCGCTGATCATGTTTCCTATCATACACTGATCATGTGGCTCTGGAGGCAATAAACAAAGAGCTGAGTAGGCACGAATCAAACAGTCAGCAGGCAATAATCATGGAACTCAGCTGTGAGGAATCATGCTGCTCAGCTGGCAATAATCAAGCAGCTGAGGAGGCAGGAATTACGCAGCACAGCAGGCAATTGTCAAGCAGATGACAGGCAGGAATCATGCGGCTCAGCTGGCAATTGTCAAGCAGATGAACAGACAGTAATCACGCAGCTCAGCAGGCCCTGATCACGTGACTGAGCATGCACTGTTCACGTGTCTGATCATACACTGATCACGTGATTGATCATGCACTGATCACTTGGATATCATGCACTGATCACGTGGTTGATCATACACTGTTCACGTGTCTGACCATGCACTGATCACGTGGCTGATCATACACTGCTCATGTAACTGATCATGCACTGATCACGTGGCTATCATGCACTGATCACGTGGCTGAACATGCACTGTTCACTTGGCTGATCACACACCTGTCACGTGACTGATCTTGCACTGATCACGTGGCACTCATGCACTGATCACGTGGCTGATCATACACTGCTCAAGTAGCTGATCATGCACTGATCACGTATCTATAATGCACTGTTCACGTGGCTGATCACACACCTGTCACGTGACTGATCATGCACTGATCACGAGGCTATCATGCACTGCTTACGTGGCTGATAATACAATGATCACATAGCGACCATGCACTGTTCACATGACTGATCATGCACTGATCACGTGGCTATCATGCACTGATTACGTGGCTGATCATACACTGATCACGTGCCTGGTCATGCACAGATCACGTGACTAATCATGAAGTGATCACGTGGCTATCATGCACTGATCACGTGGATACCATGATCTGATCACGTGGCTGATCACACACTTATCACTTGACTGATCATGCACTGATCACGTGGCTAGCATGCACTGATTACGTGGCTGATCATACACTGATCACGTGCCTGTTCATGCACAGATCACGTGACTAATCATGAAGTGATCACGTGGCTATCATGCACTGATCACGTGGATACCATGCACTGTTCACGTGGCTAATCACACACCTCTCACATGACTAATCATGAAGTGATCATGTGGCACTCATGCACTGATCACGTGGCTGATTATACACTGCTCACGTAGATGATCATGCACTGATCACGTGTCTATCATGCACTGAACACGTGGCTGAACATGCACTTTTCACGTGGCTAATCACACACCTGTCACGTGACTGATCATGTACTGATCACGTGACTGATCATGCACTGATCACGTGGCTATCATGCACTGCTTACGTGGCTGATCATACAATGATCACATAGCTACCATGCACTGTTCACGTGACTGATCATGCACTGATCACGTGGCTATCATGCACTGATTACGTGGCTGATCATACACTGATCACGTGCCTGGTCATGCACAGATCACGTGACTAATCATGAAGTGATCAAGTGGCTATCATGCACTGATCACGTGGATATCATGCACTGATCACATGGCTGATCACACATGTATCACGTGACTGATCATGCACTGATCACGTGGCTAGCATGTACTGATCACGTGGCTATCATGCACTGATTACGTGGTTGTCATGCAATGATCACGTAGTTACCATGTACTGGTCACGTGACTGATCATGCACTTATCACGTAATTGAGCATGCCCTGATCACGTGGCTGATCATGCACTGATCACGTGACTGATCATGCACTGATCACGTGGCTGATCATGCACTGATCACGTGACTGATCATGCACTGATCACGTGGCTGATCATGCACTGATCACGTGGCTGATCATGCACTGATCACGTGACTGATCATGCACTGATCACGTAATTGATCATGCACTGATCACGTGGCTGATCATGCACTGATCACGTGACTGATCATGCAATGATCACGCAACTACCATGTACTGGTCACATGACTGATCATGCCCTGTTAACGTAATTCATCATGCACTTATCACCTGGCTTATCATGCATTGATCATGAGACTGATCATGTGCTGATCATGTTTGGTGTCACACACTGATCATGTGCCTCTGGAGGCAATGAACAAAGAGCTGAGTAGGCAGGAATCAGTCAGCAGGCAATAATCATGGAACTCAGCTCTGAGAAATCATGCTGCTCAGCTGGCAATAATCAAGTAGATGAGCAGGCAGGAATTACGCAGCACAGGTGGCAATTGTCAAGCAGATGACAGGCAGGAATCCTGCAGCTCAGCTGGCAATTGTCAAGCAGATGAGCAGACAGTAATCATGCAGCTCAGCAGGCCCTGATCACGTGACTGAGCATGCACTGTTCACGTGGCTGATCACACACCTATCACGTGAATGATCATGCACTGATCACGTGACTGATCATGCACTGATCACCTAATTGTATGCACTGATCACGTGGCTATCATGCACTGATGACGTGGCTGATCACGCACTGATCATGTGACTGATCATGCACTGATCACGTAGCTATCTTGCACTGACCACTTGGCTGATCATACATTCATCACGGGACTGATCATTACTGATCACCGCGCTATCATGCATTGATTACATGACTCCACATGCACTGATCTCGTGGATGATCATACACTGATCACGTGACTGATCATGCACTGATCATCTGGCTATCATGCACTCAATACCTGGCTATCATGCACTGATCACGTGGTTGATCATACACTGATTACGAGACTGATCATGCACTGATCAGGTCAATATCATGCCCTGATCACATGACTCCCCATGCACTGAAAACGTGGATGATCATACACTGATCATGTGACAGATCATGCAGTGATCACGTGGCTATCATGCACTGATCGACTGGCTGATCATACTCTGCTCCCGAAAATGATCATGCACTGATCACGTGGCTATCATGCACTGCTCACGTGGCTGATCATGCAATGATCACGTAGCTACCATGTACTGGTCACATGAGTGATCATGCACTGATAACGTAATTGATCATGCACTTATCAGGTGACGTATCATGCACTGTTCACGTGACTGATCATGCACTGATCACGGGACTGATCATGCACTGATCTCGTGGCTATCACGCACGGCTCACGTGGCTGATCATGCAATGATCACGTAGCTACCATATACTGGTCACGTGACTGATCATGCACTGATCACGTAGCTATCATGCACTACTCACGTGGCTGATCATGCAATGATCATGTAGCTACCATGTACCGGTCACGTGACTGATCATACACCCATCAGGTGACTGATCATGCTCTGATCACGTGGCTATCATGCACTGTTCACGTGGCTGATCATATACTGTTCACCTGCCTGGTCATGCACAGATCACGTGACTAATCATGAACTGATCACGTAGCTATCATGCACTGGTCACCTGGCTGATCATGCACTGATCACGTGGATATCATGCAATCATCACGTGGCTATCATGCACTGATCACGTGGCTGATCATGCACTACTACCGTGACTGAGCATAGACTGATCACATGACTATCATGTAGTGTTCACGTGATTTAATGGCGCTGATCATGTGACTGATCATGCGCTGATCATGTTTGCTATCATACACTGATCATGTGGCTCTGGAGGCAATAAACAAAGAGCTGAGTAGGCACGAATCAAACAGTCAGCAGGCAATAATCATGGAACTCAGCTGTGAGGAATCATGCTGCTCAGCTGGCAATAATCAAGCAGCTGAGCAGGCAGGAATTACGCAGCACAGCTGGCAATTGTCAAGCAGATGACAGGCAGGAATCGTGCAGCTCAGCTGGCAATTGTCAAGCAGATGAGCAGACACTAATCACGCAGCTCAGCAGGCCCTGATCACGTGACTGAGCATGCACTGTTCACGTGGCTGATCATACACTGATCACGTGATTGATCATGCACTGATCACTTGGATATCATGCACTGATCACGTGGCTGATCATACACTGTTCACGTGTCTGACCATGCACTGATCACGTGGCTGATCATACACTGCTCACGTAACTGATCATGCACTGATCACGTGGCTATCATGCACTGATCACGTGGCTGAACATGCACTGTTCACGTGGCTGATCACATACCTGACACGTGACTGATCATGCACTGATCACGTGGCACTCATGCACTGATCACGTGGCTGATCATACACTGCTCACGTAGCTGATCATGCACTGATCACGTGTCTATCATGCACTGATCACGTGGCAGAACATGCACTGTTCAAGTGGCTTATCACAAACCTGACACGTGACTGATCATTTACTGATCACGTGACTGATCATGCACTGATCACGTGGGTATCATGCACTGCTTACATGGCTGATCATACAATGATCACATAGCTACCATGCACTGTTCACGTGAATGATCATGCACTGATCACGTGGCCCTCATGCACTGATCACGTGATTGCGCATGCACTGATCACGTAATTGTATGCACTATTCACGTGGCTATCATGCACTGATGACATGGCTGATCATGCACTGATCATGTGACTGATCATGCACTGATCACGTAGCTATCTTGCACTGATCACTTGGCTGATCATACACTCATCACGGGACTGATCATGCAGTGATCACCTCGCTATCATGCATTGATAACATGACTCCACATGCACTGATCTCGTGGATGATCATACACTGATCACGTGACTGGTCATGCACTGATCAGTTGGCTATCGTGCACTGATCACGTGGTTGATCATACACTGATTACGAGACTGATCATGCATTGATCACGTCTATATCATGCACTGATCACATGACTCCCCATGCACTGAACACGTGCATGATCATACACTGATCATGTGACAGAGCATGCAGTAATCACGTGACTGATCATTCACAGATCACGTGGCTGTCATGCACTGATCACATGACTCCCCATGCACTGAACACGTGGATGTCATACACTGATCACGTGACTGACCATGCACTGATCACGTGACTGATCATGCACAGATCACGTGGCTATCATGCACTGATCACAAGATGGTCATACACTGATCAGGTGCCTGGTCATGCACAGATTACCTGACTGATCATGCACTGATCACGTGACTGACCATGCACTGATCATGAGGCTATCATGCACTACTCCCGTGGCTGATCATGCAATGATCATGTACTACCATGTACCGGTCACGTGACTGATCATACACCCATCAGGGACTGATCATGCACTGATCACGTGGCTATCATGCACTGTTCATGCGGCTATCATACACTGATCACCTGCCAGGTCATGCACAGATCACTTTGACTAATCATGAACTGATCATGTAGCTATCATGCACTGATCACCCGGCTGATCATTCACTGATCACGTGGCTATCATGCAATGATCACGTGGCTATTCATGCCCTGATCACGTGACTTAGCATGCACTGTTCACGTGGCTGATCACACACCTATCACTTGACTGATCATGCACTATCATATGGCTCTCATGCACTTATCACGTGAGTGTATGCACTGATCACGTGGCTATCATGCACTGATGGACGTGGCTGATCATGCACTGATCATGTGACTGATCATGCACTGATCACGGCGGCTATCGTGCATTGATTACATGACTCCACAGGCACTGATCACGTGGAGGATCATACACTGATCACGTGACTGATCATGCACTGATCACGTGACGATCATGCACTGATCACGTGGCTAGCATGCACTGATTACGTGGCTGATCATACACTGATCACGTGCCTGTTCATGCACAGATCACGTGACTAATCATGAAGTGATCACGTGGCTATCATGCACTGATCACGTGGATACCATGCACTGTTCACGTGGCTAATCACACACCTGTCACATGACTGATCATGAAGTGATCATGTGGCACTCATGCACTGATCACGTGGCTGATTATACACTGCTCACGTAGCTGATCATGCACTGATCACGTGTCTATCATGCACTGAACACGTGGCTGAACATGCACTTTTCACGTGGCTAATCACACACCTGTCACGTGACTGATCATGTACTGATCACGTGGCTATCATGCACTGCTTACGTGGCTGATCATACAATGATCACATAGCTACCATGCACTGTTCACGTGACTGATCATGCACTGATCACGTGGCTATCATGCACTGATTACGTGGCTGATCATACACTGATCTCGTGCCTGGTCATGCACAGATCACGTGACTAATCATGAAGTGATCACGTGGCTATCATGCACTGATCACGTGGATAT
>NW_020191113.1:0-35689 GCF_002263795.3 Bos taurus
CAGAAAATTTTAAACAGCCTTATTTAAGGTTTCAATGGAAAGTGTTGCCCCAGGGAATGAAAAATAGCCCTACTTATGTCAGAATCTGGTAAACTAAAGGCAAATCGCTTTTTATCCTCAGCATTTAAGGGGATGGTGAAAAAACAGTCTTGTAAATCAATTACAATAATATTATATCCTTCTGGGATGGCTACTGGGGAAGGAAGCCCAGGTTGTAAGGCTCCCATATCTTCCATAGTGGCATTAATAGCTCTTAAATCTTGTAAAAGTCGCCACTTGCCAGATTTTTTCTTAATAACAAAAATAGGAGTATTCCAGGGGCTATTGGAGGGCTCAATATGTCCCAATTCTAGTTGTTCAGAAATTAACGCTTTGGCTGCCAGTAGTTTTTCTTTAGTCAGAGGCCATTGTTCTACCCACACAGGGTCCTGAGATTTCCACGTAATGGGGTCGGCAGCAAAAACAATGGCCTCCATCAAAAATTTGGATACCCTAATCCAGCACGGAACTTTAGAGGAGCAGGGCAAATTGGCTCAGTTGTTCCTGTCTGCTGTTTACCTAACCCTTTTGAAGGGTCATAGCCCATTTGTAGCATTTGCAAAGTTACTTTATCATCAGGGCTAAAAAGTAACATGCCCATTTGAGACAGCACATCTCTCCCCCACAGCGAGAAGGGCAGCGAAGGAATCATATACGGTTGGAATGTTCCACGGGTATCCTCAAATTGCCAGTCTAAAATTTTTGCACTTTGAGCTACTGTAGGAGCTCTCCCGATGCCCACTAAGTTATTTGCAGTAGTATGTGTGGGCCAGGAATTGGGCCAGTCTTTCCCAGAAATACAGGAAACATCTGCTCCTGTGTCTAATAGCCCTTCAATAGACTTGCCACTGACAAGAATAGATTTCATAGGACGCTTTTTAGTAATTTCTGTTACCCAAAAAACCATGTCACTAGACCCAAATCCTTTGTCCTGTCTTTCATTTTGGGTGGCTGTTTGCCCAATTGCATTATGATAAGGCAAAAGTAAAAGTTGGGCTATTCTCTGTCCCTGATGTATTTGGAAAGTTTTAGTCGGGGGTGAAATCATTATCTGAATTTCTCCTGTATAATCTGAGTCAATTATTCCAGGAATAATTGTAAGACCTTGTATAGCTAAGGAACTTCTGCCTAGTATAATTCCTACCAGGCCTGTCGGTAACGGACCTTTAACTCCTGTAGGGATTTTTATAGTGGGGCTATCTGGTGTTAATATTGTTGAGGTGGTGGAACTGAGGTCCAGTCCTGCGCTGCCTGGGGTTGCTCTGATGAGCTCTGCGACGGGACGAAGGGAATGAATGGGTTCAGTGAGGCTGCCCCAATCGTTGTCGGGGCCTGGGGCTGGCCCCTCAACCCGTTTCCCGACTGCTGGTCGGGGCCTAAAAAGGCTCCATTTCTATGAAATCTTGACCTACAGTCCCTTGCCCAGTGATATCCTCTCTGGCAGCGAGGGCAAAGAGACCTAGGATTAATAGGCAGTGGGGCAGGGTTTTGCGGAGCAGCCACAGCCGGTTGGGCTGGATTAGGCAGATAAGAACCGGGTGGTCTTTGAGGGCACCCATGAAAAGTGTGTCCCGTCTGGCCACAAGAAAAACAAGTTCTAGGGAATGCATTCCTGCCTTGGTTATTGGGATCACCTTGTGATGGCTTGTTTTTGTTAGTAAAAAAGGATTGGACTGCCTGCTGATAAGAGTTTCCTTTTATCGCTGCAGCTATCGCAACACCCTGTAGCACTGATGGTCCTACATCTGCACACTGTTTCATATAATCAATTAGAGTTCCAGTTCTTCTAACAGGGCGCAATATAGCCTGGCAGGTAGAATTAGCATTTTCAAAGGCCAAGTGTTTTGTTAACAGTTTAGCTGCCTCAGAATCAGAAATTATTCTCTGGACAGCTTCTGAGAGTCGTGAGACAAAGTCTTCAAATGGCTCTTCTGACTTTTGTTTAATATCAGATAGAGCGGCACCTGATGCTTTACCATCGGGCAATGAGCGCCAGGCAGTAAAGGCACAATCAGCCACCTGTTGTATAGTAGTCCTATCTAATTTCATCTGTTCATCATACGAGGGGTAGTCGGCCTGACCAAGTAATATAGGTTCAGTGATATGTGTAAAGTCTCCATTTTGGTTAGAAAAAGCGTATATACGAGCGAGATCATCATATTCAGATTTCCAAAGTATAAAATGTCCTCCGGACAGGCAGGCCCTAGCAATTGATTTCCATTCTCGAGGTGTTAAGCATTGACCTGCTAAATTTTCTACTAGCTGCATCGTATACGGGGCTTTAGGCCCATATGAGATACATGCATTTTTAAGTTCTTTTACCAATTGAAAAGAAACAGGCTCCCAGTCGATAGCCTTTTGTTCACTTTCATCATTGTCAAAAATTAAAGGGAAACAAGCCTGAAGCTGGGGATCGAATTTCTCGCCAGGGGCAGAAGAGGCCCGTCTCCGTGGGATTGATTTTGGAATTTTCCCACTTCGATAGGGAGGTGGCGGTAATAATGCGGGTTTAATAGGACCTGTACGGCGTGGTATGGGAGGTGGTATGGGGGGAGGAGGTATGGGAGGTGGTGGCAATGGCATAGGTTCCACATTCTCTGCTCTGTACTCAGGAGCTCTTTGAACTGTTTGGTATCCAAAGCTTACATATGGATTAACTGGGAAGCTCTCTTGGGAATCCCTAGGGGCATATGGCCTGATGGGAGACGTTTCTCTTAAGTTCTTTGGAGCTGATGGTCTGACAGGGGAAGTTTCTCTTAAGCCTTTTGGGGCATCTTTGTTTAAGAGATGCCGATCTCCATCAGGGTGATATTTAACTGTGATCTCGCCTAAATTCTCTTTTTCTTTTGGGGAAGGCTGATCTTGTTTTTCATCCCTATCTTTAAGTTGTTCCTGAGTAGTCATGGCTGCTAACATTTTTCTTAATTGCCGATAGTCGGGCGGGTCTTCGTTTTTCTCATTTTCCTCAGGTTTAACTACAGTTTCAACATCATTTTCCTCTTTAAAAGTTACTCTTTTAGATTCAGGGGCAGGTTTAGCTACAGCATTTTCTTCACTGTCACTTTTAAGATGTACTTTTTCTGAATCAGGGGCAGGGTCTAAGACATCTCTAATGATATTCCATAAGGAAAAGGCGTCATTAGGCACCTTTTCTGAGCCGTGTTCGGCGTGGTAAGTTTTTAGCTGTTTTCCTACTTTTTCCCAGACATCTAAGTTAACAGAGCCTTCGTCTGGAAACCAGGGACAGTGCTCTTGTACAAATGAAAAAAATGATTGAATGGCAGATTTTTTAACTTTGATTCCTCTTTTACCTAATAACTGTAAAATTACTCCTATAAAGAGCTGTCTTTCATTTGATTCAGTATTACCCATGTCAGAAAATTAAGTATAGTAAAAGATTTTGCTTTAAGCTATCAAAAGATCAGGCTTTCCTTTGGCCTTTTAACTTCAGAAACTGTTTTCTCTCTCTAAGTCTAACTCTTTAACACTTTCAACACTTCCCACTCCTCTCGCCCTGTCTATCCTACAGGGGGGTCCGCGGCACCCTTGAGTGGGGTCCTAGCCGTCCCGAACACTGGAAGAACAATAGGGCTGGTGACCCAGATTGTCCCGGGGGAGGAACAGTAGGCTGATGGCTCAAACTGTTCCAAGGGAGGAGCAGTAGGGCTGGTCACCCAAACTGCTCCGTGGGGGAACAAGAGGGCTGGTCACCCAGTTGTTCCGAGAACGGGGGGCAATAGGGCTGGTAACCCCAATTGCTGGGAGCTTACCTTCGAAAATCCTGTATCGGGCGCCACCTGCTGGGGACCAGCCCCAGCTGATCCAGGGTATTCGAAGGAGAGACGGCCTAGGCGACTATTTACATGCTAATTAGAGATATAGAGAACAATAGAATGAGGATAGCTCAGTAGGAAAATTCAGTGGAGAAAAGAAGCTGAGTAGCTTGGTTTACGCGGGAGACCAATAAAACTTCAAGACAAGAAGTTTGCACCACTGACGTAGGCCGCAGGCGCCCTCTCGAATAGCGGAAGGTGTCTCACCCTAGACACCTTCTCGAGTGGGTCTTAGAAGCCCAGGCATGATTAGTCAGCGTGGTGGGTTCCGCGCTCCAGATGGAGACTCAGCTGGAAGTTAAAGGGAAGAATGACATGGGGAGACCAAGCGTTGGTGAGCAAGGCCCGTAGCTTTATTTTTAACAGGGGCTTTATACCCTAAGTTACACATAGAGGATAATAGGGGATGCAAAGTCAGCAGTCTTTGGTTCTTATCAAAAACCAAGGTTTCTTTCCTGCAAATGTATCGTATACAAATGGTTTAGGTGATTTACATCATCTTCTGGCCAGAAGGCCTACTAACATTTTATGACTCTTGACAAGGACTTATCAACAAAGACTTACTTTCTCTAAGAGTAATTATTTCAAGGTTTGGCACCATCTTCCAAAGATAAAGTTGCATTCCTATAGGGCGGATGTGTAATGGGTTTACAACAAAGAAAGAATTTATTACCTTAAGGGTCTAAAGTTACTAACACCAAGGCCACTACTTATTTTTTCTACATACCCACTATTAATTGATACATATTCAAGGATACAATTCAGGGGATGTGAAAACTTGGCAACAAGCATTGACTCATCAATGAAATCCTTTACTAGTTTATTCTGACAGTTTTTAACTCTCTGAGAGGCTCTAAGCTATTTGAATATCTTAAGCTTCCCATGCCTCTGGAGGCTAGGAGACTGTAAACAATCGTATGCATAGCTGCAGGAGTCCGGGTAAACTTGTCAGGCGAGTTAGAGAGCCATCAGAGGGGTTTGGATTTAAACACTCCTAATTGCCCAGGAACTTTATTAATTAGAGCTGTAAGTTAACTCTTTGACACACAGAGAGAGAGATGGTGGTAGGGGACAGCCCCCAGTAAAGTCAGAGGTGAGAGCACAAAGCAATAAAGTAGGCAGACTCTGGTTTTTTGGGGGAAAATGCTCGAGAATATCCGGGGGGACTCCTGAGGCTCGATCCCGCCTTTGCGTATGCCGAGCCTCCTTCCTCATGACCTTTGTCACGAGTGGAATGCCTCACCGGCTCCCCGCACCCGGGGAGACAGGCATCCATCTCGAGTGGAAGCAAAGAACCCCGCTCTGCTCTCGAGTCGCGACGGGTATCTCTTGGAGCTCACTGGGTGGACTAAAGCGAGTCAAGCCTCCTGAGGCGTTTGGAGAGAGGTCGCGAGATTGGTCTCTAGGCCATGCAGGAGACGAAGGCCCTCATCTCGCGATGACGGGGGAGTCTTGGGGTTGTTCTCGAGCGGCGGCCCCAGTGTGCGGTTTCTCGCGAGGTACGACGGCGAGGTCAGTGAGCCTCTCGTGGGGCGCCAGGGAAGTCGGGTCTCCATGCGAGTGGCGAGGGCGAGCGCCTCATTGCTCTCGAGCCATGGTAGGGTGCCGGGGACCAGCCCCGGCTCATCCAGGGTATTCGAAGGAGAGACGGCGTAGGCGAAGATCAGGAAACCACTGCTTAATTAAATGTTAATTAAGGATATAAAGAGTAATAGAATGAGGATAGCTCAGTGAGGAAATTCAGTGGAGAAAAGAGGCTGAATAATTCAGCCAGAAGGTAAGAGAAAGAACGACATGGTGAGACCAAGTTTCGGTGAACAAGGCCCGCACTTTATTTTTCAAAGTAGTTTTTATACCTTAAGTTATGCATAGAGGATAATGGGGGAAGGGGTCGAGTCTTGCAGCAAACCAGGCTTTCTTCCTGCAAACTTATCATATGCAAAAGCTTAGGTGATTTGCATCATCTTCTGGCCCGGAGGCCTGTTAACATTTTAAGACCTTTTCTTCAGAAAACTTATTTTTCTCTAAAGGTGGTTGGTCAGGAGCCACCCTCCAAAAAAGCATTAGATAAAGTTGCATTCCTACAGAGCAAAGGTGTGGTGGGCTATAACAAGAAAAAGAATTAACTCAAGGGTCCCAGGTTACAAACATTAAAGCTACTACTTACACCAATTATATTAATCAATACACTGCCAGGGACACAGCAGGTAAGGGATATGGAAACTTAGCAGCAAACAATGGCCCAACAAGTGAAAAACCATTCACCAATACAATTTCTAATCAATCTTGTAACTCCTCAAAAGAATCTGTGTTTAGACAGTTTAGAACATCTCCTGCCTCTCACAGTTGGGAGGCTCTGAACAATCACCTGTGGCCGGAGAAACCTATTCAGGCAGGCTAGAGGATTTCCAAAGGAGTTTGTAGGTTAAACACTGTCACATCCAGGAATTATTAACTGGAACTGTAAGCTAACTCTTTTCTCAGAGAGAGGTAGTGGGGGAGAGCCCCCCGTAAAGTCAGAGGTTTAGGTGAAAGCACAAGCAGAAAGTAGGCAGACTCTGGTTTTGGGGGTATATGCTCGAGAATTTCCAGGGGGACTCCTGAAGCTCGATCCCGCCTTTGCGTATGCCGAGCCTCCTTCCTCATGACCTTTGTCATGGGCGGAGTTCCTCACTGGCTCCCAGCAGTGATAGAATTCCAGTGGAGCTATTCCAGATCCTGAAAGATGATGCTGTGGAAAGTGCTGCACTCAATATGCAATATGCAATATGCACTCAATATGCAATATGCCGGCTCACGGCAGTAGGGGAATCTGGCCTCGAGACGTGTTGAAGAAGGTCTCTCGAGGTCTTTCTCGGGTTGAGGCAGGACACCCTGGGGTCCCTCGACTTGTGCAGGTGACCTCAGGGGGCTTCTCATGGTGGCTCTGAGAAGTCAGGGAAACTGGAGGTGGGAGGGGCCTCTCGGCACTCCACTGGGTTTGGTGCATTGGAAGAGGGCCTCATCTCCAGTTGAGGCAGGAACCTCAGGGTTCCTCTGACTTCAGACTCCGATCGCAAGGTCCCTGCAGACTTGGGACAGGAGAGTCAGGCCTCGTCTTGGGTTGAGGCATGGAACTCCGCTTGCCTCTCGAGGTGTTCCCGGGGAGACAGGCCACTTGTCGAGCGGTATTTGGAACCTGGGGGTCTTTTCCCGACGATGCACGGGCGAGTCACTGCCCCTTCGTGTTGACTTCATTCACAGGGTGGAGTTCGAAGAGGTGTCCGGGCATCGGGTTCTTATCAAGAGGGGACCGGGAAATCGGGGTCCTTCGGAATGTGGAACCACCCACGAGGCCACGTCTGGAATGTCGTCGTGAGACCGGCCTCATCCTGAGGTGCGACCGGAAGGTCGGGAACCCCTTCCAGACAAAGCAGGGGAGTCGACCCTCCTGTCCAGATCAGGAGGGTAGAAGAGGCTCCGAGGAAGTGTTGCCGGAAAACTTCGGTGTTCCTCTCGAGGGAGACCGGGATGTCGGGGCACTTTGTGGGTCGCATCAAGGGTGACAAGTACCGTTTCGAACTCCAATTCCTAAAGTGGGACTTCTCCTGAGACGCTGTAGCGGCACAGGGCTACATCTTGCGATGACGGGGGAACCACGTGGTTTTTCTCGAGGTGTAGCAGGATTCTCGAATTACGACGGGGAATTCAGGATGCCTCTTGTGTAGGCCCAGGGAAGTCCAATCTTCCATTCGAGTTGCGAAGGAAAGCTGGGGATTGCTCTCGAGTGACTGCAGGGCCAATAGACCTCATCTAGGCTTGTGTCCAGAAGCCAGTGTTCCTCTCCAGGGGCGACAGGGATCTCGGGGTTGCATTCCAGACACACCCGGGGAGACAGGCCTCCATCTCGAGTGGAAGCAAAGAACCCCGCTCTGCTCTCGAGTCGCGACGGGTATCTCTTGGAGCTCACTGGGTGGACTAAAGCGAGTCAAGCCTCCTGAGGCGTTTGGAGAGAGGTCGCGAGATTGGTCTCTAGGCCATGCAGGAGACGAAGGCCCTCATCTCGCGATGCCGGGGGAGTCTTGGGGTTGTTCTCGAGCGGCGGCCCCAGTGTGCGCTTTCTCACGAGGTACGACGGCGAGGTCAGTGAGCCTCTCGTGGGGCGCCAGGGAAGTCGGGTCTCCATGCGAGTGGCGAGGGCGAGCGCGTCATTGCTCTCGAGCCATGGTAGGGTGCCGGGGACCAGCCCCGGCTGATCCAGGGTATTCGAAGGAGAGACGGCGTAGGCGAAGATCAGGAAACCACTGCTTAATTAAATGTTAATTAAGGATATAAAGAGTAATAGAATGAGGATAGCTCAGTGAGGAAATTCAGTGGAGAAAAGAGGCTGAATAATTCAGCCAGAAGGTAAGAGAAAGAACGACATGGTGAGACCAAGTTTCGGTGAACAAGGCCCGCACTTTATTTTTCAAAGTAGTTTTTATACCTTAAGTTATGCATAGAGGATAATGGGGGAAGGGGTCGAGTCTTGCAGCAAACCAGGCTTTCTTCCTGCAAACTTATCATATGCAAAAGCTTAGGTGATTTGCATCATCTTCTGGCCCGGAGGCCTGTTAACATTTTAAGACCTTTTCTTCAGAAAACTTATTTTTCTCTAAAGGTGGTTGGTCAGGAGCCACCCTCCAAAAAAGCATTAGATAAAGTTGCATTCCTACAGAGCAAAGGTGTGGTGGGCTATAACAAGAAAAAGAATTAACTCAAGGGTCCCAGGTTACAAACATTAAAGCTACTACTTACACCAATTATATTAATCAATACACTGCCAGGGACACAGCAGGTAAGGGATATGGAAACTTAGCAGCAAACAATGGCCCAACAAGTGAAAAACCATTCACCAATACAATTTCTAATCAATCTTGTAACTCCTCAAAAGAATCTGTGTTTAGACAGTTTAGAACATCTCCTGCCTCTCACAGTTGGGAGGCTCTGAACAATCACCATGTGGCCGGAAAAACCTATTCAGGCAGGCTAGAGGATTTCCAAAGGAGTTTGTAGGTTAAACACTGTCACACCCAGGAATTATTAACTGGAACTGTAAGCTAACTCTTTTTCAGAGAGAGGTAGTGGGGGAGAGCCCCCCGTAAAGTCAGAGGTTTAGGTGAAAGCACAAGCAGAAAGTAGGCAGACTCTGGTTTTGGGGGTATATGCTCGAGAATTTCCAGGGGGACTCCTGAAGCTCGATCCCGCCTTTGCGTATGCCGAGCCTCCTTCCTCATGACCTTTGTCATGGGCGGAGTTCCTCACTGGCTCCCAGCAGTGATAGAATTCCAGTGGAGCTATTCCAGATCCTGAAAGATGATGCTGTGGAAAGTGCTGCACTCAATATGCAATATGCAATATGCACTCAATATGCAATATGCCGGCTCACGGCAGTAGGGGAATCTGGCCTCGAGACGTGTTGAAGAAGGTCTCTCGAGGTCTTTCTCGGGTTGAGGCAGGACACCCTGGGGTCCCTCGACTTGTGCAGGTGACCTCAGGGGGCTTCTCATGGTGGCTCTGAGAAGTCAGGGAAACTGGAGGTGGGAGGGGCCTCTCGGCACTCCACTGGGTTTGGTGCATTGGAAGAGGGCCTCATCTCCAGTTGAGGCAGGAACCTCAGGGTTCCTCTGACTTCAGACTCCGATCGCAAGGTCCCTGCAGACTTGGGACAGGAGAGTCAGGCCTCGTCTTGGGTTGAGGCATGGAACTCCGCTTGCCTCTCGAGGTGTTCCCGGGGAGACAGGCCACTTGTCGAGCGGTATTTGGAACCTGGGGGTCTTTTCCCGACGATGCACGGGCGAGTCACTGCCCCTTCGTGTTGACTTCATTCACAGGGTGGAGTTCGAAGAGGTGTCCGGGCATCGGGTTCTTATCAAGAGGGGACCGGGAAATCGGGGTCCTTCGGAATGTGGAACCACCCACGAGGCCACGTCTGGAATGTCGTCGTGAGACCGGCCTCATCCTGAGGTGCGACCGGAAGGTCGGGAACCCCTTCCAGACAAAGCAGGGGAGTCGACCCTCCTGTCCAGATCAGGAGGGTAGAAGAGGCTCCGAGGAAGTGTTGCCGGAAAACTTCGGTGTTCCTCTCGAGGGAGACCGGGATGTCGGGGCACTTTGTGGGTCGCATCAAGGGTGACAAGTACCGTTTCGAACTCCAATTCCTAAAGTGGGACTTCTCCTGAGACGCTGTAGCGGCACAGGGCTACATCTTGCGATGACGGGGGAACCACGTGGTTTTTCTCGAGGTGTAGCAGGATTCTCGAATTACGACGGGGAATTCAGGATGCCTCTTGTGTAGGCCCAGGGAAGTCCAATCTTCCATTCGAGTTGCGAAGGAAAGCTGGGGATTGCTCTCGAGTGACTGCAGGGCCAATAGACCTCATCTAGGCTTGTGTCCAGAAGCCAGTGTTCCTCTCCAGGGGCGACAGGGATCTCGGGGTTGCATTCCAGACACACCCGGGGAGACAGGCATCCATCTCGAGTGGAAGCAAAGAACCCCGCTCTGCTCTCGAGTCGCGACGGGTATCTCTTGGAGCTCACTGGGTGGACTAAAGCGAGTCAAGCCTCCTGAGGCGTTTGGAGAGAGGTCGCGAGATTGGTCTCTAGGCCATGCAGGAGACGAAGGCCCTCATCTCGCGATGACGGGGGAGTCTTGGGGTTGTTCTCGAGCGGCGGCCCCAGTGTGCGCTTTCTCACGAGGTACGACGGCGAGGTCAGTGAGCCTCTCGTGGGGCGCCAGGGAAGTCGGGTCTCCATGCGAGTGGCGAGGGCGAGCGCGTCATTGCTCTCGAGCCATGGTAGGGTGCCGGGGACCAGCCCCGGCTGATCCAGGGTATTCGAAGGAGAGACGGCGTAGGCGAAGATCAGGAAACCACTGCTTAATTAAATGTTAATTAAGGATATAAAGAGTAATAGAATGAGGATAGCTCAGTGAGGAAATTCAGTGGAGAAAAGAGGCTGAATAATTCAGCCAGAAGGTAAGAGAAAGAACGACATGGTGAGACCAAGTTTCGGTGAACAAGGCCCGCACTTTATTTTTCAAAGTAGTTTTTATACCTTAAGTTATGCATAGAGGATAATGGGGGAAGGGGTCGAGTCTTGCAGCAAACCAGGCTTTCTTCCTGCAAACTTATCATATGCAAAAGCTTAGGTGATTTGCATCATCTTCTGGCCCGGAGGCCTGTTAACATTTTAAGACCTTTTCTTCAGAAAACTTATTTTTCTCTAAAGGTGGTTGGTCAGGAGCCACCCTCCAAAAAAGCATTAGATAAAGTTGCATTCCTACAGAGCAAAGGTGTGGTGGGCTATAACAAGAAAAAGAATTAACTCAAGGGTCCCAGGTTACAAACATTAAAGCTACTACTTACACCAATTATATTAATCAATACACTGCCAGGGACACAGCAGGTAAGGGATATGGAAACTTAGCAGCAAACAATGGCCCAACAAGTGAAAAACCATTCACCAATACAATTTCTAATCAATCTTGTAACTACTCAAAAGAATCTGTGTTTAGACAGTTTAGAACATCTCCTGCCTCTCACAGTTGGGAGGCTCTGAACAATCCCATGTGGCCGGAAAAACCTATTCAGGCAGGCTAGAGGATTTCCAAAGGAGTTTGTAGGTTAAACACTGTCACACCCAGGAATTATTAACTGGAACTGTAAGCTAACTCTTTTTCAGAGAGAGGTAGTGGGGGAGAGCCCCCCGTAAAGTCAGAGGTTTAGGTGAAAGCACAAGCAGAAAGTAGGCAGACTCTGGTTTTGGGGGTATATGCTCGAGAATTTCCAGGGGGACTCCTGAAGCTCGATCCCGCCTTTGCGTATGCCGAGCCTCCTTCCTCATGACCTTTGTCATGGGCGGAGTTCCTCACTGGCTCCCAGCAGTGATAGAATTCCAGTGGAGCTATTCCAGATCCTGAAAGATGATGCTGTGGAAAGTGCTGCACTCAATATGCAATATGCAATATGCACTCAATATGCAATATGCCGGCTCACGGCAGTAGGGGAATCTGGCCTCGAGACGTGTTGAAGAAGGTCTCTCGAGGTCTTTCTCGGGTTGAGGCAGGACACCCTGGGGTCCCTCGACTTGTGCAGGTGACCTCAGGGGGCTTCTCATGGTGGCTCTGAGAAGTCAGGGAAACTGGAGGTGGGAGGGGCCTCTCGGCACTCCACTGGGTTTGGTGCATTGGAAGAGGGCCTCATCTCCAGTTGAGGCAGGAACCTCAGGGTTCCTCTGACTTCAGACTCCGATCGCAAGGTCCCTGCAGACTTGGGACAGGAGAGTCAGGCCTCGTCTTGGGTTGAGGCATGGAACTCCGCTTGCCTCTCGAGGTGTTCCCGGGGAGACAGGCCACTTGTCGAGCGGTATTTGGAACCTGGGGGTCTTTTCCCGACGATGCACGGGCGAGTCACTGCCCCTTCGTGTTGACTTCATTCACAGGGTGGAGTTCGAAGAGGTGTCCGGGCATCGGGTTCTTATCAAGAGGGGACCGGGAAATCGGGGTCCTTCGGAATGTGGAACCACCCACGAGGCCACGTCTGGAATGTCGTCGTGAGACCGGCCTCATCCTGAGGTGCGACCGGAAGGTCGGGAACCCCTTCCAGACAAAGCAGGGGAGTCGACCCTCCTGTCCAGATCAGGAGGGTAGAAGGGGCTCAGAGGAAGTGGTGCGGGAAAACCTCGGTGTTCCTCTTGAGGGAGACCGGGATGTCGGGGCACTTTGTGGGTCGCATCAAGGGTGCCAAGTACCGTTTCGACCTCCAATACCTAACGTGGGACTTCTCCTGAGACACTGTAGCGGGAAAGGGCTTCATCTTGCGATGACGGGGGAACCACGTGGATTTTCTCGAGTTGCAGCGGGATTCTCGAGTTACGACGGGGAATTCAGGATGCCTCTTGTGTTGGCCCAGGGAAGTCCAATCTTCCATTCGAGTTGCGAAGGAAAGCTGGGGATTGCTCTCGAGTGACTGCAGGGCCAATAGACCTCATCTAGGCTTGTGTCCAGAAGCCAATGTTCCTCTCCAGGGGCGAAAGGGATCTCGGGGTTGCATTCCAGACGCACCCGGGGAGACAGGCATCCATCTCGAGTGGAAGCAAAGAACCCCGCTCTGCTCTCGAGTCGCGACGGGTATCTCTTGGAGCTCACTGGGTGGACTAAAGGGAGTCAAGCCTCCTGAGGCGTTTGGAGAGAGGTCGAGAGACTGGTCTCTAGGCCATACAGGAGACGAAGGCCCTCAAGTCGCGATGACGGGGGAGGCTCGGGGTTGTTCTCGAGCGGCGGCCCCAGTGTGCGGTTTCTCGCGAGGTACGACGGCGAGGTCAGTGAGCCTCTCGTGGGGCGGCAAGGAAGTCGGGTCTCCATGCGAATGGCGAGGGGGAGCGCGTCTTTACTCTCAAGTCATAGTAGGGGAATCTGGCCTCGAGACGTGTTGAAGAAGGTCTCTCGAGGTCTTTCTCGGGTTGAGGCAGGACACCCTGGGGTCCCTCGACTTGTGCAGGTGACCTCAGGGGGCTTCTCATGGTGGCTCTGAGAAGTCAGGGAAACTGGAGGTGGGAGGGGCCTCTCGGCACTCCACTGGGTTTGGTGCATTGGAAGAGGGCCTCATCTCCAGTTGAGGCAGGAACCTCAGGGTTCCTCTGACTTCAGACTCCGATCGCAAGGTCCCTGCAGACTTGGGACAGGAGAGTCAGGCCTCGTCTTGGGTTGAGGCATGGAACTCCGCTTGCCTCTCGAGGTGTTCCCGGGGAGACAGGCCACTTGTCGAGCGGTATTTGGAACCTGGGGGTCTTTTCCCGACGATGCACGGGCGAGTCACTGCCCCTTCGTGTTGACTTCATTCACAGGGTGGAGTTCGAAGAGGTGTCCGGGCATCGGGTTCTTATCAAGAGGGGACCGGGAAATCGGGGTCCTTCGGAATGTGGAACCACCCACGAGGCCACGTCTGGAATGTCGTCGTGAGACCGGCCTCATCCTGAGGTGCGACCGGAAGGTCGGGAACCCCTTCCAGACAAAGCAGGGGAGTCGACCCTCCTGTCCAGATCAGGAGGGTAGAAGAGGCTCCGAGGAAGTGTTGCCGGAAAACTTCGGTGTTCCTCTTGAGGGAGACCGGGATGTCGGGGCACTTTGTGGGTCGCATCAAGGGTGACAAGTACCGTTTCGAACTCCAATTCCTAAAGTGGGACTTCTCCTGAGACGCTGTAGCGGCACAGGGCTACATCTTGCGATGACGGGGGAACCACGTGGTTTTTCTCGAGGTGTAGCAGGATTCTCGAATTACGACGGGGAATTCAGGATGCCTCTTGTGTAGGCCCAGGGAAGTCCAATCTTCCATTCGAGTTGCGAAGGAAAGCTGGGGATTGCTCTCGAGTGACTGCAGGGCCAATAGACCTCATCTAGGCTTGTGTCCAGAAGCCAGTGTTCCTCTCCAGGGGCGACAGGGATCTCGGGGTTGCATTCCAGACACACCCGGGGAGACAGGCATCCATCTCGAGTGGAAGCAAAGAACCCCGCTCTGCTCTCGAGTCGCGACGGGTATCTCTTGGAGCTCACTGGGTGGACTAAAGCGAGTCAAGCCTCCTGAGGCGTTTGG
The DNA here is from genome assembly GCF_002263795.3 of Bos taurus. Lineage (NCBI taxonomy): Eukaryota > Metazoa > Chordata > Mammalia > Artiodactyla > Bovidae > Bos > Bos taurus. The sequence continues at coordinate 14,483 of NW_020191113.1, forward strand.
AGAGAGGTCGCGAGATTGGTCTCTAGGCCATGCAGGAGACGAAGGCCCTCATCTCGCGATGACGGGGGAGTCTTGGGGTTGTTCTCGAGCGGCGGCCCCAGTGTGCGCTTTCTCACGAGGTACGACGGCGAGGTCAGTGAGCCTCTCGTGGGGCGCCAGGGAAGTCGGGTCTCCATGCGAGTGGCGAGGGCGAGCGCCTCATTGCTCTCGAGCCATGGTAGGGTGCCGGGGACCAGCCCCGGCTGATCCAGGGTATTCGAAGGAGAGACGGCGTAGGCGAAGATCAGGAAACCACTGCTTAATTAAATGTTAATTAAGGATATAAAGAGTAATAGAATGAGGATAGCTCAGTGAGGAAATTCAGTGGAGAAAAGAGGCTGAATAATTCAGCCAGAAGGTAAGAGAAAGAACGACATGGTGAGACCAAGTTTCGGTGAACAAGGCCCGCACTTTATTTTTCAAAGTAGTTTTTATACCTTAAGTTATGCATAGAGGATAATGGGGGAAGGGGTCGAGTCTTGCAGCAAACCAGGCTTTCTTCCTGCAAACTTATCATATGCAAAAGCTTAGGTGATTTGCATCATCTTCTGGCCCGGAGGCCTGTTAACATTTTAAGACCTTTTCTTCAGAAAACTTATTTTTCTCTAAAGGTGGTTGGTCAGGAGCCACCCTCCAAAAAAGCATTAGATAAAGTTGCATTCCTACAGAGCAAAGGTGTGGTGGGCTATAACAAGAAAAAGAATTAACTCAAGGGTCCCAGGTTACAAACATTAAAGCTACTACTTACACCAATTATATTAATCAATACACTGCCAGGGACACAGCAGGTAAGGGATATGGAAACTTAGCAGCAAACAATGGCCCAACAAGTGAAAAACCATTCACCAATACAATTTCTAATCAATCTTGTAACTACTCAAAAGAATCTGTGTTTAGACAGTTTAGAACATCTCCTGCCTCTCACAGTTGGGAGGCTCTGAACAATCCCATGTGGCCGGAAAAACCTATTCAGGCAGGCTAGAGGATTTCCAAAGGAGTTTGTAGGTTAAACACTGTCACACCCAGGAATTATTAACTGGAACTGTAAGCTAACTCTTTTTTCAGAGAGAGGTAGTGGGGGAGAGCCCCCCGTAAAGTCAGAGGTTTAGGTGAAAGCACAAGCAGAAAGTAGGCAGACTCTGGTTTTGGGGGTATATGCTCGAGAATTTCCAGGGGGACTCCTGAAGCTCGATCCCGCCTTTGCGTATGCCGAGCCTCCTTCCTCATGACCTTTGTCATGGGCGGAGTTCCTCACTGGCTCCCAGCAGTGATAGAATTCCAGTGGAGCTATTCCAGATCCTGAAAGATGATGCTGTGGAAAGTGCTGCACTCAATATGCAATATGCAATATGCACTCAATATGCAATATGCCGGCTCACGGCAGTAGGGGAATCTGGCCTCGAGACGTGTTGAAGAAGGTCTCTCGAGGTCTTTCTCGGGTTGAGGCAGGACACCCTGGGGTCCCTCGACTTGTGCAGGTGACCTCAGGGGGCTTCTCATGGTGGCTCTGAGAAGTCAGGGAAACTGGAGGTGGGAGGGGCCTCTCGGCACTCCACTGGGTTTGGTGCATTGGAAGAGGGCCTCATCTCCAGTTGAGGCAGGAACCTCAGGGTTCCTCTGACTTCAGACTCCGATCGCAAGGTCCCTGCAGACTTGGGACAGGAGAGTCAGGCCTCGTCTTGGGTTGAGGCATGGAACTCCGCTTGCCTCTCGAGGTGTTCCCGGGGAGACAGGCCACTTGTCGAGCGGTATTTGGAACCTGGGGGTCTTTTCCCGACGATGCACGGGCGAGTCACTGCCCCTTCGTGTTGACTTCATTCACAGGGTGGAGTTCGAAGAGGTGTCCGGGCATCGGGTTCTTATCAAGAGGGGACCGGGAAATCGGGGTCCTTCGGAATGTGGAACCACCCACGAGGCCACGTCTGGAATGTCGTCGTGAGACCGGCCTCATCCTGAGGTGCGACCGGAAGGTCGGGAACCCCTTCCAGACAAAGCAGGGGAGTCGACCCTCCTGTCCAGATCAGGAGGGTAGAAGAGGCTCCGAGGAAGTGTTGCCGGAAAACTTCGGTGTTCCTCTCGAGGGAGACCGGGATGTCGGGGCACTTTGTGGGTCGCATCAAGGGTGACAAGTACCGTTTCGAACTCCAATTCCTAAAGTGGGACTTCTCCTGAGACGCTGTAGCGGCACAGGGCTACATCTTGCGATGACGGGGGAACCACGTGGTTTTTCTCGAGGTGTAGCAGGATTCTCGAATTACGACGGGGAATTCAGGATGCCTCTTGTGTTGGCCCAGGGAAGTCCAATCTTCCATTCGAGTTGCGAAGGAAAGCTGGGGATTGCTCTCGAGTGACTGCAGGGCCAATAGACCTCATCTAGGCTTGTGTCCAGAAGCCAGTGTTCCTCTCCAGGGGCGACAGGGATCTCGGGGTTGCATTCCAGACACACCCGGGGAGACAGGCATCCATCTCGAGTGGAAGCAAAGAACCCCGCTCTGCTCTCGAGTCGCGACGGGTATCTCTTGGAGCTCACTGGGTGGACTAAAGCGAGTCAAGCCTCCTGAGGCGTTTGGAGAGAGGTCGCGAGATTGGTCTCTAGGCCATGCAGGAGACGAAGGCCCTCATCTCGCGATGACGGGGGAGTCTTGGGGTTGTTCTCGAGCGGCGGCCCCAGTGTGCGCTTTCTCACGAGGTACGACGGCGAGGTCAGTGAGCCTCTCGTGGGGCGCCAGGGAAGTCGGGTCTCCATGCGAGTGGCGAGGGCGAGCGCCTCATTGCTCTCGAGCCATGGTAGGGTGCCGGGGACCAGCCCCGGCTGATCCAGGGTATTCGAAGGAGAGACGGCGTAGGCGAAGATCAGGAAACCACTGCTTAATTAAATGTTAATTAAGGATATAAAGAGTAATAGAATGAGGATAGCTCAGTGAGGAAATTCAGTGGAGAAAAGAGGCTGAATAATTCAGCCAGAAGGTAAGAGAAAGAACGACATGGTGAGACCAAGTTTCGGTGAACAAGGCCCGCACTTTATTTTTCAAAGTAGTTTTTATACCTTAAGTTATGCATAGAGGATAATGGGGGAAGGGGTCGAGTCTTGCAGCAAACCAGGCTTTCTTCCTGCAAACTTATCATATGCAAAAGCTTAGGTGATTTGCATCATCTTCTGGCCCGGAGGCCTGTTAACATTTTAAGACCTTTTCTTCAGAAAACTTATTTTTCTCTAAAGGTGGTTGGTCAGGAGCCACCCTCCAAAAAAGCATTAGATAAAGTTGCATTCCTACAGAGCAAAGGTGTGGTGGGCTATAACAAGAAAAAGAATTAACTCAAGGGTCCCAGGTTACAAACATTAAAGCTACTACTTACACCAATTATATTAATCAATACACTGCCAGGGACACAGCAGGTAAGGGATATGGAAACTTAGCAGCAAACAATGGCCCAACAAGTGAAAAACCATTCACCAATACAATTTCTAATCAATCTTGTAACTACTCAAAAGAATCTGTGTTTAGACAGTTTAGAACATCTCCTGCCTCTCACAGTTGGGAGGCTCTGAACAATCCCATGTGGCCGGAAAAACCTATTCAGGCAGGCTAGAGGATTTCCAAAGGAGTTTGTAGGTTAAACACTGTCACACCCAGGAATTATTAACTGGAACTGTAAGCTAACTCTTTTTTCAGAGAGAGGTAGTGGGGGAGAGCCCCCCGTAAAGTCAGAGGTTTAGGTGAAAGCACAAGCAGAAAGTAGGCAGACTCTGGTTTTGGGGGTATATGCTCGAGAATTTCCAGGGGGACTCCTGAAGCTCGATCCCGCCTTTGCGTATGCCGAGCCTCCTTCCTCATGACCTTTGTCATGGGCGGAGTTCCTCACTGGCTCCCAGCAGTGATAGAATTCCAGTGGAGCTATTCCAGATCCTGAAAGATGATGCTGTGGAAAGTGCTGCACTCAATATGCAATATGCAATATGCACTCAATATGCAATATGCCGGCTCACGGCAGTAGGGGAATCTGGCCTCGAGACGTGTTGAAGAAGGTCTCTCGAGGTCTTTCTCGGGTTGAGGCAGGACACCCTGGGGTCCCTCGACTTGTGCAGGTGACCTCAGGGGGCTTCTCATGGTGGCTCTGAGAAGTCAGGGAAACTGGAGGTGGGAGGGGCCTCTCGGCACTCCACTGGGTTTGGTGCATTGGAAGAGGGCCTCATCTCCAGTTGAGGCAGGAACCTCAGGGTTCCTCTGACTTCAGACTCCGATCGCAAGGTCCCTGCAGACTTGGGACAGGAGAGTCAGGCCTCGTCTTGGGTTGAGGCATGGAACTCCGCTTGCCTCTCGAGGTGTTCCCGGGGAGACAGGCCACTTGTCGAGCGGTATTTGGAACCTGGGGGTCTTTTCCCGACGATGCACGGGCGAGTCACTGCCCCTTCGTGTTGACTTCATTCACAGGGTGGAGTTCGAAGAGGTGTCCGGGCATCGGGTTCTTATCAAGAGGGGACCGGGAAATCGGGGTCCTTCGGAATGTGGAACCACCCACGAGGCCACGTCTGGAATGTCGTCGTGAGACCGGCCTCATCCTGAGGTGCGACCGGAAGGTCGGGAACCCCTTCCAGACAAAGCAGGGGAGTCGACCCTCCTGTCCAGATCAGGAGGGTAGAAGGGGCTCAGAGGAAGTGGTGCGGGAAAACCTCGGTGTTCCTCTTGAGGGAGACCGGGATGTCGGGGCACTTTGTGGGTCGCATCAAGGGTGCCAAGTACCGTTTCGACCTCCAATACCTAACGTGGGACTTCTCCTGAGACACTGTAGCGGGAAAGGGCTTCATCTTGCGATGACGGGGGAACCACGTGGATTTTCTCGAGTTGCAGCGGGATTCTCGAGTTACGACGGGGAATTCAGGATGCCTCTTGTGTTGGCCCAGGGAAGTCCAATCTTCCATTCGAGTTGCGAAGGAAAGCTGGGGATTGCTCTCGAGTGACTGCAGGGCCAATAGACCTCATCTAGGCTTGTGTCCAGAAGCCAATGTTCCTCTCCAGGGGCGAAAGGGATCTCGGGGTTGCATTCCAGACGCACCCGGGGAGACAGGCATCCATCTCGAGTGGAAGCAAAGAACCCCGCTCTGCTCTCGAGTCGCGACGGGTATCTCTTGGAGCTCACTGGGTGGACTAAAGGGAGTCAAGCCTCCTGAGGCGTTTGGAGAGAGGTCGAGAGACTGGTCTCTAGGCCATACAGGAGACGAAGGCCCTCAAGTCGCGATGACGGGGGAGGCTCGGGGTTGTTCTCGAGCGGCGGCCCCAGTGTGCGGTTTCTCGCGAGGTACGACGGCGAGGTCAGTGAGCCTCTCGTGGGGCGGCAAGGAAGTCGGGTCTCCATGCGAATGGCGAGGGGGAGCGCGTCTTTACTCTCAAGTCATAGTAGGGGAATCTGGCCTCGAGACGTGTTGAAGAAGGTCTCTCGAGGTCTTTCTCGGGTTGAGGCAGGACACCCTGGGGTCCCTCGACTTGTGCAGGTGACCTCAGGGGGCTTCTCATGGTGGCTCTGAGAAGTCAGGGAAACTGGAGGTGGGAGGGGCCTCTCGGCACTCCACTGGGTTTGGTGCATTGGAAGAGGGCCTCATCTCCAGTTGAGGCAGGAACCTCAGGGTTCCTCTGACTTCAGACTCCGATCGCAAGGTCCCTGCAGACTTGGGACAGGAGAGTCAGGCCTCGTCTTGGGTTGAGGCATGGAACTCCGCTTGCCTCTCGAGGTGTTCCCGGGGAGACAGGCCACTTGTCGAGCGGTATTTGGAACCTGGGGGTCTTTTCCCGACGATGCACGGGCGAGTCACTGCCCCTTCGTGTTGACTTCATTCACAGGGTGGAGTTCGAAGAGGTGTCCGGGCATCGGGTTCTTATCAAGAGGGGACCGGGAAATCGGGGTCCTTCGGAATGTGGAACCACCCACGAGGCCACGTCTGGAATGTCGTCGTGAGACCGGCCTCATCCTGAGGTGCGACCGGAAGGTCGGGAACCCCTTCCAGACAAAGCAGGGGAGTCGACCCTCCTGTCCAGATCAGGAGGGTAGAAGAGGCTCCGAGGAAGTGTTGCCGGAAAACTTCGGTGTTCCTCTCGAGGGAGACCGGGATGTCGGGGCACTTTGTGGGTCGCATCAAGGGTGACAAGTACCGTTTCGAACTCCAATTCCTAAAGTGGGACTTCTCCTGAGACGCTGTAGCGGCACAGGGCTACATCTTGCGATGACGGGGGAACCACGTGGTTTTTCTCGAGGTGTAGCAGGATTCTCGAATTACGACGGGGAATTCAGGATGCCTCTTGTGTAGGCCCAGGGAAGTCCAATCTTCCATTCGAGTTGCGAAGGAAAGCTGGGGATTGCTCTCGAGTGACTGCAGGGCCAATAGACCTCATCTAGGCTTGTGTCCAGAAGCCAGTGTTCCTCTCCAGGGGCGACAGGGATCTCGGGGTTGCATTCCAGACACACCCGGGTGCTGGGGACCAGCCCCAGCTGATCCAGGGTATTCGAAGGAGAGACGGCCTAGGCGACTATTTACATGCTAATTAGAGATATAGAGAACAATAGAATGAGGATAGCTCAGTAGGAAAATTCAGTGGAGAAAAGAAGCTGAGTAGCTTGGTTTACGCGGGAGACCAATAAAACTTCAAGACAAGAAGTTTGCACCACTGACGTAGGCCGCAGGCGCCCTCTCGAATAGCGGAAGGTGTCTCACCCTAGACACCTTCTCGAGTGGGTCTTAGAAGCCCAGGCATGATTAGTCAGCGTGGTGGGTTCCGCGCTCCAGATGGAGACTCAGCTGGAAGTTAAAGGGAAGAATGACATGGGGAGACCAAGCGTTGGTGAGCAAGGCCCGTAGCTTTATTTTTAACAGGGGCTTTATACCCTAAGTTACACATAGAGGATAATAGGGGATGCAAAGTCAGCAGTCTTTGGTTCTTATCAAAAACCAAGGTTTCTTTCCTGCAAATGTATCGTATACAAATGGTTTAGGTGATTTACATCATCTTCTGGCCAGAAGGCCTACTAACATTTTATGACTCTTGACAAGGACTTATCAACAAAGACTTACTTTCTCTAAGAGTAATTATTTCAAGGTTTGGCACCATCTTCCAAAGATAAAGTTGCATTCCTATAGGGCGGATGTGTAATGGGTTTACAACAAAGAAAGAATTTATTACCTTAAGGGTCTAAAGTTACTAACACCAAGGCCACTACTTATTTTTTCTACATACCCACTATTAATTGATACATATTCAAGGATACAATTCAGGGGATGTGAAAACTTGGCAACAAGCATTGACTCATCAATGAAATCCTTTACTAGTTTATTCTGACAGTTTTTAACTCTCTGAGAGGCTCTAAGCTATTTGAATATCTTAAGCTTCCCATGCCTCTGGAGGCTAGGAGACTGTAAACAATCGTATGCATAGCTGCAGGAGTCCGGGTAAACTTGTCAGGCGAGTTAGAGAGCCATCAGAGGGGTTTGGATTTAAACACTCCTAATTGCCCAGGAACTTTATTAATTAGAGCTGTAAGTTAACTCTTTGACACACAGAGAGAGAGATGGTGGTAGGGGACAGCCCCCAGTAAAGTCAGAGGTGAGAGCACAAAGCAATAAAGTAGGCAGACTCTGGTTTTTTGGGGGAAAATGCTCGAGAATATCCGGGGGGACTCCTGAGGCTCGATCCCGCCTTTGCGTATGCCGAGCCTCCTTCCTCATGACCTTTGTCACGAGTGGAATGCCTCACCGGCTCCCCGCATCTCCCCCTTTTTTATTTCTTAAAACAGCCAGATGTAGCTCAGTCGCGAGCCTCTGAATGCTCTGCCGAAGAATCCTGACAATACAAGGAAGAATGATTATTAGAAATAAAATTAAAACAGCCAAGGTAGCGTAGCCGAGGAAGGTAGACAGAATATTTTTTCCTGAAATGTAGTTAGAGAAAGTATGGAAGAAATCATTTGCTGTTCCAGCGGCAGTAAAATCTAATCGGGAGTGTTCCAGGGTTGCTATTTGATTGTGAAGTTTCCCTAAGTCTAAGCTAATGTCAGAGCTGTTCCAAATACCTGAAATATGGTTTTTAATCTTTTCCCATTCAAAATCTGTCTCATTTACTTTCAGGGGTGTTACACATATCCACCGGTAGTCAGCATGACAGGACAATGCCATTTTCACCTTTAAAGCCTGCAATTCAGTCCCAATATGTATTACTGCTTCCTCTAGGGCATCTACCCTCATTTCTAATTTTCTGTCTATAGCTTCCTGTGTTGCCAATGCTAAAGAAACATTTTTGGACATAGAATCAACATATTGAGCAGTATGTACTTGTTGAGTCAATGATATTGCTGCCACAGTAACAGAAGTAATTGCACTTATCAAAGCTGCTATTCCCAAGATAAGTAAGCCCACAAACCGTCGTGTTCGCATTAAATCCTGCAGTTGTTGTAATACAGCCAAACCGTAATTATCATACCAATAAGAATGCACAGACACAGGTATCATGAGATAGGGTGGGCGTTTCAACACAACAAAAGAACAAACATTATATTGGGGGGTCAAACAAGATGAAAGCATACATTGTTCACAAGTTACAATATTAGGTCCACCTGAATAATTCATGTGTACATTTAATCTTTTGGAGTCATTAGTAAAGAGAAAAACATAAGGCGAGGGTACACAAGCTAAAACAGAATAAGTAGAATTGCTATTTGGACGGAATAAGGAAATGGGAGCGGTGGCAGCAAGGGCCCTCCAAATTTCTGGCTGCCAAGAGGTTCTGTTCTTAGTTGTATAAGACAATATAGGCGAAACAAATCGATTATTATGCCATCTAGTAATGCTTAAAGGCCAAGAAACCAAATCTTTCTTCCAATTATAAAATCTGCTGGGAAAGTCATCAAGGGGCAATGGGCTCCTATCTAGGTCTGAGTTACTCCAATCGTGAATCATGTAATTTCCTCCTCCCGGTATTCTATAATCAGCTCTTAAACGATAAGTACAAGATTTCCAAATCGGATACCCTGTACGATCATCTATAGTGTTCCATATGGCATCTGAAGGCTTGGTATTATAACAACTTGGATATCCAGGAGGGGGTCTATGGATTATAAATTCGTGGGGATCAAGGGCCCCGGGCATACGAGCCTGTAAAATCCAAAGCGCTAGACGCCCTCTATGTTCAATACCTGAGGCTGGAGAATGAGTCAGAACTGCCTTTTTAGAGGCTCCGACACATCCTTCTTTAGGGGGAATAATAAAGCTTTCTATATCACTGGGGAAGTTGAAACAAACAGGAAGGTCGTCTGCTAATCCCCTGAAGGTAAAATTGAAATTAATAGGATAATCGTCTGTGGTATAGGAAGTATATGACCCTCCCAGTAACTGAGGCTGGTTTGTGTGGACCCATAGGGGGTCACTGTTCCAGGTAACTACTTGAAAGGTTGGAGGGTCTGGGAAGTAAGCCCAATACTTTTCAGGAGTGGGGGAGGAGGCGCTTACCTGGCATGATAATAAGGCAAGCATAGCAATAAACATCTTCTCAGGGGAGGTTGGAGAGCCCTGCAAAGAGGTTATTCCCCGTGCCTGATGGCAGAGTGTTTTTATTTGTCCCCAAGTAGGTATGGAGGCATTCCGGGTCGCCTGAGTCAGGCGGCCTGACCTCCTTTTGTGAGGCAAAGGATCGGGGGGAGCGATATCCTGTATGTGAAGTTGAGACATCTGTTTGGTGGGCGGATCCGTCCCCTGCTCATCCGGGATCCCTGATGTCAGTTGCTCCGATGTCAGTGGTGTTTCCCGTGCTGGCGGGGGAAGCGAAGGCAGAGGAGGCCCTTTTCTCTTTCGGGGTCGCGGCGGCCGTGGAACCCGGTATCCGAGAGGCTGAGACATGGCGAATCAATCTATCCGGAACCCAAATTGGAGAATCTGCGTCCTGTGGAAAAATACAAGCATATCCTCGACCGCTGGTTAACAATGGATCAGGACCTTTCCACTGTCCGGAAAGGAGGTCCTTCCATTTAACTAATGGTTTTGCATTCAATTGCTCCGGGCACCAATGGCGAAGCATTGCAGTCATTCCAGCTGAATCAGTATTTAAAATATTTATTACAAAAAGAGCATGTTGCAAGAGGTGATGGGGAGAACTATATTTAAACTCCCCTTCTTTTAGTTTTTGAATTTGGGTTTTTAACGTTTGATGTGCTCTTTCCACAATGGCTTGTCCTTGTGGATTATAAGGGATGCCTGTATTATGTTTAATTTGAAACTTTAGACAAAATTCCTGAAAAGACTTAGATGTGTAAGCAGGAGCATTATCAGTTTTCAAGGCTTTTGGCAGACCCATATATGAGAAACAAGTAAAGAGATGTTGTATTACGTCTTTAACTGCTTCCCCTGTGCGAGCAGTTGCAACAATAACATGAGAAAAGGTGTCTACTGTTACATGAACAAAAGACAATTTTGCAAATGAAGAGATGTGAGTTACATCCATCTGCCAGAGTGCATTAGGTTTAAGACCGCGAGGGTTAACTCCCATAGGCAAACTATTTATAGTAGTGGGACAATGAGAACAGGAACGAACAATCTCCCGAGCAGAGTCTCGAGGAATCTGAAATTGATATCTTAGCGCAGTAGCATTTTGATGGTGGAGTGAATGAGAAGCTCGGGCTTCTTCAAAAGCAGAAGCCACTGTGACCTTAGTTAGTGAATCTGCCAGGTCATTTAAGGCACTTAAAGGTCCAGGCAATCCAGAATGAGCCCGAATGTGACCAATAAAATATGCTCGGCTTCGTTTCCAAATTTGCTGCTGCAGTTTAGTTAACAAGTGAAATATTGCAGTTTTGTTCTCAGGCAGGATCGCAGTCTCAATGTGTGGAAACAGCCTGACCACATACTGAGAATCAGAGTAAAGGTTAAATTCCTCCTCTGCAAACATAACAAAGGCCTCTATAACAGCTGTGAGTTCAGCTCTCTGGGCCGAAGTGTCCTGCGTATATAAAACTTTACGCTGATCTTTTGTAACTATAGAAGCTCTGCCGTTAGCAGACCCGTCAGTAAAAACCATTTGAGCATCTGAGATGGGAGAGTATTTACACCTAACAGGGAAAATAACCGGGTGTTTAGACATAAAATTTAGCAAAACATGTGAAGGTAAATGATGCAGAATTTGGCCAAAATAATTTCCGATAGCAATCTGCCAATCCTCATCAAACATTAGGAGAGCATCAAGTTGTTCTTTATTATACGGAATTACAATTTCTGCTGGTTCTTTACCAAACAATTCAATGCTACGTTTTCTCCCTTTCAATATCAGTGTAGCTATCAGTCCTGGATAAGAGGCCACTACTTTTTTAGCCTGGGCGGGGAGATGGACCCATTCTAGAGGGCCATTTTGCCATAAAACTCCCGTAGGTGCTGTTGGAGTAGCTAGGCAGAGGAATTGCCAATTTGTTTGTAAATTAACTCTTTTAACATAGCTATCAGATAAAGCTGCTTCCACTTTTTCTAAGGCCTCCTGAGCCTCAGCAGTTAATTGTCTCTTAGAAGTTGGATCAGGATCCCCACGTAAAATGTTAAAAAGAGGTTTTAATTCAGCAGTAGTTAATTTTAAATAAGGCCTGATCCAATTAATGTCGCCTAAAAGTTTTTGATAATCATTTAAAGTAACAAGGTGATCTTTTCTCAATTTTAATGGGGCATGAGTCACAGTTTCTGAATTGATAACCCGTCCTAAGTAAGTTATGGGCGGATTGACTTGAATTTTCTCTGGGGCAATTTTTAAGCCTCTGTCTGTTAAAGCCTGAGTCAGATCCTGGAGAACAGTTTGTAAATGAGCTCTATCAGGGTGAGCTATTAAAATATCATCCATATAGTGAATCATATACAGTTGTTCATATTTAGCCCTAATATCTTCTATAGCTGCATTAACAAATTTCTGACATAAAGTAGGGCTATTTTTCATTCCCTGGGGCAACACTTTCCATTGAAACCTTAAATAAGGCTGTTTAAAATTTTCTGCTGGTAAACTAAAGGCAAATCGCTTTTTATCCTCAGCATTTAAGGGGATGGTGAAAAAACAGTCTTGTAAATCAATTACAATAATATTATATCCTTCTGGGATGGCTACTGGGGAAGGAAGCCCAGGTTGTAAGGCTCCCATATCTTCCATAGTGGCATTAATAGCTCTTAAATCTTGTAAAAGTCGCCACTTGCCAGATTTTTTCTTAATAACAAAAATAGGAGTATTCCAGGGGCTATTGGAGGGCTCAATATGTCCCAATTCTAGTTGTTCAGAAATTAACGCTTTGGCTGCCAGTAGTTTTTCTTTAGTCAGAGGCCATTGTTCTACCCACACAGGGTCCTGAGATTTCCACGTAATGGGGTCGGCAGCAAAAACAATGGCCTCCATCAAAAATTTGGATACCCTAATCCAGCACGGAACTTTAGAGGAGCAGGGCAAATTGGCTCAGTTGTTCCTGTCTGCTGTTTACCTAACCCTTTTGAAGGGTCATAGCCCATTTGTAGCATTTGCAAAGTTACTTTATCATCAGGGCTAAAAAGTAACATGCCCATTTGAGACAGCACATCTCTCCCCCACAGCGAGAAGGGCAGCGAAGGAATCATATACGGTTGGAATGTTCCACGGGTATCCTCAAATTGCCAGTCTAAAATTTTTGCACTTTGAGCTACTGTAGGAGCTCTCCCGATGCCCACTAAGTTATTTGCAGTAGTATGTGTGGGCCAGGAATTGGGCCAGTCTTTCCCAGAAATACAGGAAACATCTGCTCCTGTGTCTAATAGCCCTTCAATAGACTTGCCACTGACAAGAATAGATTTCATAGGACGCTTTTTAGTAATTTCTGTTACCCAAAAAACCATGTCACTAGACCCAAATCCTTTGTCCTGTCTTTCATTTTGGGTGGCTGTTTGCCCAATTGCATTATGATAAGGCAAAAGTAAAAGTTGGGCTATTCTCTGTCCCTGATGTATTTGGAAAGTTTTAGTCGGGGGTGAAATCATTATCTGAATTTCTCCTGTATAATCTGAGTCAATTATTCCAGGAATAATTGTAAGACCTTGTATAGCTAAGGAACTTCTGCCTAGTATAATTCCTACCAGGCCTGTCGGTAACGGACCTTTAACTCCTGTAGGGATTTTTATAGTGGGGCTATCTGGTGTTAATATTGTTGAGGTGGTGGAACTGAGGTCCAGTCCTGCGCTGCCTGGGGTTGCTCTGATGAGCTCTGCGACGGGACGAAGGGAATGAATGGGTTCAGTGAGGCTGCCCCAATCGTTGTCGGGGCCTGGGGCTGGCCCCTCAACCCGTTTCCCGACTGCTGGTCGGGGCCTAAAAAGGCTCCATTTCTATGAAATCTTGACCTACAGTCCCTTGCCCAGTGATATCCTCTCTGGCAGCGAGGGCAAAGAGACCTAGGATTAATAGGCAGTGGGGCAGGGTTTTGCGGAGCAGCCACAGCCGGTTGGGCTGGATTAGGCAGATAAGAACCGGGTGGTCTTTGAGGGCACCCATGAAAAGTGTGTCCCGTCTGGCCACAAGAAAAACAAGTTCTAGGGAATGCATTCCTGCCTTGGTTATTGGGATCACCTTGTGATGGCTTGTTTTTGTTAGTAAAAAAGGATTGGACTGCCTGCTGATAAGAGTTTCCTTTTATCGCTGCAGCTATCGCAACACCCTGTAGCACTGATGGTCCTACATCTGCACACTGTTTCATATAATCAATTAGAGTTCCAGTTCTTCTAACAGGGCGCAATATAGCCTGGCAGGTAGAATTAGCATTTTCAAAGGCCAAGTGTTTTGTTAACAGTTTAGCTGCCTCAGAATCAGAAATTATTCTCTGGACAGCTTCTGAGAGTCGTGAGACAAAGTCTTCAAATGGCTCTTCTGACTTTTGTTTAATATCAGATAGAGCGGCACCTGATGCTTTACCATCGGGCAATGAGCGCCAGGCAGTAAAGGCACAATCAGCCACCTGTTGTATAGTAGTCCTATCTAATTTCATCTGTTCATCATACGAGGGGTAGTCGGCCTGACCAAGTAATATAGGTTCAGTGATATGTGTAAAGTCTCCATTTTGGTTAGAAAAAGCGTATATACGAGCGAGATCATCATATTCAGATTTCCAAAGTATAAAATGTCCTCCGGACAGGCAGGCCCTAGCAATTGATTTCCATTCTCGAGGTGTTAAGCATTGACCTGCTAAATTTTCTACTAGCTGCATCGTATACGGGGCTTTAGGCCCATATGAGATACATGCATTTTTAAGTTCTTTTACCAATTGAAAAGAAACAGGCTCCCAGTCGATAGCCTTTTGTTCACTTTCATCATTGTCAAAAATTAAAGGGAAACAAGCCTGAAGCTGGGGATCGAATTTCTCGCCAGGGGCAGAAGAGGCCCGTCTCCGTGGGATTGATTTTGGAATTTTCCCACTTCGATAGGGAGGTGGCGGTAATAATGCGGGTTTAATAGGACCTGTACGGCGTGGTATGGGAGGTGGTATGGGGGGAGGAGGTATGGGAGGTGGTGGCAATGGCATAGGTTCCACATTCTCTGCTCTTGTGCAATTCATATCACTGCTGGGAGCCAGTGAGGAACTCCGCCCATGACAAAGGTCATGAGGAAGGAGGCTCGGCATAACGCAAAGGCGGGATCGAGCTTCAGGGAGCCCCCCTGGAAATTCTCGAGCATATACCCCCCAAACCAGAGTCCTGCCCTACTTTCCTGCTTGTTGCTTTCGACCTAAACCTCTGACTTTAACGGGGGCTTCCCCCACTACCTCCTCTCGAACAGAAAAGAGCCAGTTAGCTTACCAGTTCCAGTTAATAATTGCCTGGGTGTGACAGGTGTTTTAACCTAGCATAACTCCTTGGAAATCCTCTTAGCCTCGCCCTGTATAGTGCTTTCTCCGTGGCCATTCAGGTGATTGTATTCAGAGTTCGTGCCCCAACCAGTGAAGAGGGCAGGTAGATGTTCTCCAACCTGTCTAAATCGCAGATTTCTTTTGAGGAGTTACAGGACGATTGATTAGAAATTGTCATTGGTGAATGGTTTTTCACTTGTTGGGCCCATTGTTGGCTTGCTAAGATTTCCATAGTCCCTTACCTGCTGTCGTCCCTGGCAGTGTATTGATAATTATAATTTGGTGATAAAGATAGTTAGCTTTAATGTGTTGTAACCTGGGACCCTTGAGTTAATTCTTTTTCTCTGTTATAAGCCCACCACACCTTGCTCGTATAGGAAATGTCAACCTTTATCTAATGCTTTTTTGGAGGGTGGCTCACTGACCATACCCACCTTTATGAGAAAAATAAGTCTTTCTGAAGAATACGGTCTTGAAATGTTAACAGGCCTCCGGCCAGAAGATGATGCAAATCACCTAAGCTTTTGCATATGATAAGTTTGCAGGAAGAAAGCCTGGTTGCTGCAAGACTCGACCCCTTCCCCATTATCTCTATGCATAACTTAAGTATAAAAACTACTTTGAAAAATAAAGTGCGGGCCTTGTTCACCGAAACTTGGTCTCACCATGTCGTTCTTTCTCTTACCTTCTGGCTGAATTATTCAGCCTCTTTTCTCCACTGAATTTCCTCACTGAGCTATCCTCATTCTATTACTCTTTATATCCTTAATTAACATTTAATTAAGCAGTGGTTTCCTGATCTTCGCCTACGCCGTCTCTCCTTCGAATACCCTGGATCAGCCGGGGCTGGTCCCCGGCACCCTACCAATGGCTCGAGAGCAATGAGGCGCTCGCCCTCGTGCCACTTCGCATGGAGACCCGACTTCCTGGCGCCCCACGAAGGGGCTCACGTGACCTCGCCCGTCGTACCTCGTGAGAAAGCGCATCACTGGGGCCGCCGCTCGAGAACAACCCCAAGACTCCCCGTCATCCGCGAGATGAGGGCCTTCGTCTCCTGCATGGCCTAGAGACCAATCTCGCGACCTCTCTCCAAACGCCTCAGGAGGCTTGACTCCCTTTAGTCCACCCAGTGAGCTCCAAGAATAACCCGTCGCGACTCGAGAGCAGAGCGGGGTTCTTTGCTTCCACTCGAGATGGATGCCTGTCTCCCCGGGTGTGTCTGGAATGCAACCCCGAGATCCCTGTCGCCCCTGGAGAGGAACACTGGCTTCTGGACACAAGCCTAGATGAGGTCTATTGGCCCTGCAGTCACTCGAGAGCAATCCCCAGCTTTCCTTCGCAACTCGAATGGAAGATTGGACTTCCCTGGGCCAACACAAGAGGCATCCTGAATTCCCCGTCGTAATTCGAGAATCCTGCTACACCTCGAGAAAAACCACGTGGTTCCCCCGTCATCGCAAGATGTAGCCCTGTGCCGCTACAGCGTCTCAGGAGAAGTCCCACTTTAGGAATTGGAGTTCGAAACGGTACTTGTCACCCTTGATGCGACCCACAAAGTGCCCCGACATCCCGGTCTCCCTCGAGAGGAACACCGAAGTTTTCCGGCAACACTTCCTCGGAGCCCTCTTCTACCCTCCTGATCTGGACAGGAGGGTCGACTCCCCTGCTTTGTCTGGAAGGGGTTCCCGACCTTCCGGTCGCACCTCAGGATGAGGCCGGTCTCACGACGACATTCCAGACGTGGCCTCGTGGGTGGTTCCACATTCCGAAGGACCCCGATTTCCCGGTCCCCTCTTGATAAGAACCCGATGCCCGGACACCTCTTCGAACTCCACCCTGTGAATGAAGTCAACACGAAGGGGCAGTGACTCGCCCGTGCATCGTCGGGAAAAGACCCCCAGGTTCCAAATACCGCTCGACAAGTGGCCTGTCTCCCCGGGAACACCTCGAGAGGCAAGCGGAGTTCCATGCCTCAACCCAAGACGAGGCCTGACTCTCCTGTCCCAAGTCTGCAGGGACCTTGCGATCGGAGTCTGAAGTCAGAGGAACCCTGAGGTTCCTGCCTCAACTGGAGATGAGGCCCTCTTCCAATGCACCAAACCCAGTGGAGTGCCGAGAGGCCCCTCCCACCTCCAGTTTCCCTGACTTCTCAGAGCCACCATGAGAAGCCCCCTGAGGTCACCTGCACAAGTCGAGGGACCCCAGGGTGTCCTGCCTCAACCCGAGAAAGACCTCGAGAGACCTTCTTCAACACGTCTCGAGGCCAGATTCCCCTACTGCCGTGAGCCGGCATATTGCATATTGAGTGCATATTGCATATTGCATATTGAGTGCAGCACTTTCCACAGCATCATCTTTCAGGATCTGGAATAGCTCCACTGGAATTCTATCACTGCTGGGAGCCAGTGAGGAACTCCGCCCATGACAAAGGTCATGAGGAAGGAGGCTCGGCATACGCAAAGGCGGGATCGAGCTTCAGGAGTCCCCCTGGAAATTCTCGAGCATATACCCCCAAAACCAGAGTCTGCCTACTTTCTGCTTGTGCTTTCACCTAAACCTCTGACTTTACGGGGGGCTCTCCCCCACTACCTCTCTCTGAAAAAAGAGTTAGCTTACAGTTCCAGTTAATAATTCCTGGGTGTGACAGTGTTTAACCTACAAACTCCTTTGGAAATCCTCTAGCCTGCCTGAATAGGTTTTTCCGGCCACATGGGATTGTTCAGAGCCTCCCAACTGTGAGAGGCAGGAGATGTTCTAAACTGTCTAAACACAGATTCTTTTGAGTAGTTACAAGATTGATTAGAAATTGTATTGGTGAATGGTTTTTTCACTTGTTGGGCCATTGTTTGCTGCTAAGTTTCCATATCCCTTACCTGCTGTGTCCCTGGCAGTGTATTGATTAATATAATTGGTGTAAGTAGTAGCTTTAATGTTTGTAACCTGGGACCCTTGAGTTAATTCTTTTTCTTGTTATAGCCCACCACACCTTTGCTCTGTAGGAATGCAACTTTATCTAATGCTTTTTTGGAGGGTGGCTCCTGACCAACCACCTTTAGAGAAAAATAAGTTTTCTGAAGAAAAGGTCTTAAAATGTTAACAGGCCTCCGGGCCAGAAGATGATGCAAATCACCTAAGCTTTTGCATATGATAAGTTTGCAGGAAGAAAGCCTGGTTTGCTGCAAGACTCGACCCCTTCCCCCATTATCCTCTATGCATAACTTAAGGTATAAAAACTACTTTGAAAAATAAAGTGCGGGCCTTGTTCACCGAAACTTGGTCTCACCATGTCGTTCTTTCTCTTAACTTTTGGCTGAATTATTCAGCCTCTTTTCTCCACTGAATTTCCTCACTGAGCTATCCTCATTCTATTACTCTTTATATCCTTAATTAACATTTAATTAAGCAGTGGTTTCCTGATCTTCGCCTATGCCGTCTCTCCTTCGAATACCCTGGATCAGCCGGGGCTGGTCCCCGGCACCCTACCATGGCTCGAGAGCAATGAGGCGCTCGCCCTCGCCACTCGCATGGAGACCCGACTTCCCTGGCGCCCCACGAGAGGCTCACTGACCTCGCCGTCGTACCTCGTGAGAAAGCGCACACTGGGGCCGCCGCTCGAGAACAACCCCAAGACTCCCCGTCATCGCGAGATGAGGGCCTTCATCTCCTGCATGGCCTAGAGACCAATCTCGCGACCTCTCTCCAAACGCCTCAGGAGGCTTGACTCCCTTTAGTCCACCCAGTGAGCTCCAAGAGATACCCGTCGCGACTCGAGAGCAGAGCGGGGTTCTTTGCTTCCACTCGGATGGATCCTGTCTCCCCGGTGCGGGGAGCCGGTGAGGCATTCCACTCGTGACAAAGGTCATGAGGAAGGAGGCTCGGCAATACGCAAAGGCGGGATCGAGCCTCAGGAGTTCCCCCGGATATTCTCGAGCATTTTCCCCCAAAAAAACCAGAGTCTGCCTACTTTATTGCTTTGTGCTCTCACCTCTGACTTTACTGGGGCTGTCCCCTACCACCATCTCTCTCTTCTGTTGTGTCAAAAGATTAACTTACAGCTCTAATTAATAAAGTTCCTGGGCAATTAGGAGTGTTTAAATCCAAACCCCTCTGATGGCTCTCTAACTGCCTGACAAGTTTACCCGGACTCCTGCAGCTATGCATACGATTGTTTACAGTCTCCTAGCCTCCAGAGGCATGGGAAGCTTAAGATATTCAAATAGCTTAGAGCCTCTCAGAGAGTTAAAAACTGTCAGAATAAACTAGTAAAGGATTTCATTGATGAGTCAATGCTGTTTGCCAAGTTTTCACATCCCCTGAATTGTATCCTTGAATATGTATCAATTAATAGTGGGTATGTAGAAAAAATAAGTAGTGGCCTTGGTGTTAGTAACTTTAGACCCTTAAGGTAATAAATTCTTTCTTTGTTGTAAACCCATTACACATCCGCCCTATAGGAATGCAACTTTATCTTTGGAAGATGGTGCCAAACCTTGAAATAATTACTCTTAGAGAAGTAAGTCTTTGTTGATAAGTCCTTGCAAGAGTCATAAAATGTTAGTAGGCCTTCTGGCCAGAAGATGATGTTAATCACCTAAACCATTTGTATACGATACATTTGCAGGAAAGAAACCTTGGTTTTGATAAGAACCAAAGACTGCTGACTTTGCATCCCCTATTATCCTCTATGTGTATACTTAGGGTATAAAGCCCCTGTTAAAAATAAAGCTACGGGCCTTGCTCACCAACGCTTGGTCTCCCCATGTCATTCTTCCCTTTAACTTCCAGCTGAGTCTCCATCTGGAGCGCGGAACCCACCACGCTGACTAATCATGCCTGGGCTTCTAAGACCCACTCGAGAAGGTGTCTAGGGTGAGACACCTTCCGCTATTCGAGAGGGCGCCTGCGGCCTAAGTCAGTGGTGCAAACTCTTGTCTTGAAGTTTTATTGGTCTCCCGCGTAAACCAAGCTACTCAGCTTCTTTTCTCCCAACTGAATTTCCTACTGAGCTATCCTCATTCTATTGTTCTCTATATCTCTAATTAGCATGTAAATAGTCGCCTAGGCCGTCTCTCCTTCGAATACCCTGGATCAGCTGGGGCTGGTCCCCGCAGGTGGCGCCCGATACAGGATTTTCGAAGGTAAGCTCCCAGCAATTGGGTTACCAGCCCTATTGCCCCCCGTTCTCGGAACAACTGGGTGACCAGCCCTTTGTTCCCCCACGGAGCAGTTTGGGTGACCAGCCCTACTGCTCCTCCCTTGGAACAGTTTGAGCCATCAGCCTACTGTTCCTCCCCCGGGACAATCTGGGTCACCAGCCCTATTGTTCTTTCCAGTGTTCGGGACGGCTAGGACCCACTCAAGGGTGCCGCGGACCCCCCTGTAGGATAGACAGGGCGAGAGGAGTGGGAAGTGTTGATTGAAAGTGTTAAAGAGTTAGACTTAGAGAGAGAAACAGTTTCTGAAGTTAAAAGGCCAAAGGAAAGCCTGATCTTTTGATAGCTTAAAGCAAAATCTTTTACTATACTTAATTTTCTGACATGGTAATACTGAATCAAATGAAAGACACTCTTATAGGATTAATTTTACATTATTAGGTAAAAGAGGAATCAAAGTTAAAAAATCTGCCATTCAATCATTTTTTTCATTTGTACAAGAGCACTGTCCCTTGTTTCCAGACGAAGGCTCTGTTTAACTTAGATGTCTGGGAAAAGTAGGAAAAACAGCTAAAAACTTACCACGCCGAACACGGCTCAGAAAAGGTGCCTAATGACGCCTTTTCCTTATGGAATATCATTAGAGATGTCTGTAGACCCTGCCCTGATTCAGAAAAAGTACATCTTAAAAGTGACAGTGAAGAAAATGCTGTAGCTAAACCTGCCCCTGAATCTAAAAGAGTAACTTTTAAAGAGGAAAATGATGTTGAAACTGTAGTGTAAACCTGAGGAAAATGAGAAAAACGAAGACCCGCCCGACTATCGGCAATTAAGAAAAATGTTAGCAGCCATGGACTACTCAGGAACAACTTAAAGATAGGGATGAAAAACAAGATCAGGCCTTCCCCAAAGAAAAGAGAATTTAGGCGAATCACAGTTAAATATCACCCTGATGGAGACGGCATCTCTTAAACAAAGATGCCCCAAAAAGGCTTAGAGAAACTTCCCCTGTCAGACCATCAGCTCCAAAGAACTTAAGAGAAGAAACTCTCCATAGGCCATATGGCCCTAGGGATTCCCAAGAGGCTTTCCCAGTTAATCCATATGTAAGCTTTGGTACCAAAAACAGTTTCAAAGAGCTCCTGAGTAC